>NC_135558.1:15465999-15500999 GCF_964340395.1 Glandiceps talaboti | reverse complement strand
TAGTCTAAGACTCATTGACTTATCTAAATGACAACATATAATTCGATTTAACCGGTGCACATCAGAAATAATGAATACAACTGAACAAAATAATGACGTGACCAGTTGAAATACCGTTATGACGTGCACGTAATGTGAACGAATAAGAAAATTTATTTTCCCAAATGTGAATTTATATACAGTATCGACGCGAGAATACGAAGGCATTGATTCCAACGGCACATGTCGAAATGAATGAATGCTCTTAGTCGAATAAATTTTAATGATGACACTCACACCCGAGTATTGAATAGTTGGAAGCTTTGATCAATATATACATGAACGCAGACGTCCTTGTACATCAATATTAGTGAATCAATATCAATGAAGCTACACACCTTGCCATTTTGGAGGATTGTTCGGGTCAAATTCTAAGCTTGGATAGGTATCAGGATGCCATATAGCAACTCTGCTTTTTTCTCCATCTTTGAATAACAATGTTTATAATTTATTAAAAGTAAAAAATGACAAGAAAATGCAATAATATAAACATGCTACTATTGGATGCTATTATGTCCAGTGCATACTCTTCACAATTCAAAGAACAGTTTGAATGGGGCAATTGTTCACCCACAAGCAAAACTGCAACATTTCCAGGCTTTTACCTATTCGTTCATTCAATCATTCATTCTTTTTTTTTATTAAATCTGCAAATGAATGGAAAATAGTTGACAGTTAATTTGAGCTGAACTCTCTACACTACATTAAAAACAAAGCATAACTTTCTCTTTGTTTCAGGATACAGATGGCACGGTCATAATTACGTTATTGAGATAGATGTATAATAATATGGAAGGAATAATTAAACGCGAGTGATATTGAAGAATATATGCAGATTGATGCCAAAGTATTGTGTACAACATCATAATTTCATTTTCGTAGATAGAACATCTTACAGATAAGGCCAGATATAGGTTCGAATAGAGCAACAGATTCGTCCTACGCCCAAGGTCTCCAAATTGTGAGACTTCATGAAGTACCTCCAATACATAAAGAAATTCAAACCTTTTGTTCTTTTCAGTATCTAGAACAACACGTCGTTGTGCACACTGAAGCGGGTCAGTAATTCTTGTACATGGCGGGAAAAATTCATCCGCCAAAACAGAAATGATAAATTCACGACACATTTTTCAACACAGCATTTGTTGTATTTGTTTTTGGAATATCTGTTCAAACTTCATGATTTCCTATGTTTTTATTCCTGACACAAAAAATTATGAAACAATTTCGTCTATTTTATGATGTGTCCATATTATGGATATTTTAATTTGCCAAGATAGTAGTCTGCTGATTTTAGCAAACCAGTTTTCTGATCACATATTATTATAATATGCTGAATTTGATATCTCTGTTTTGCTATGGTGCCATTAATAAACCAACAACCAACGTTTATGCATTATTTAGAGACATTACTAACAATGCTGATTTGGTATTCAGATTTGAAATGTTTTATTATATTGCCAACATTCGAGAATTGGACTCTTTGGTATAAGTATCTTAAATGATTTATATACTTGACACTTGCATGTATATATACGATTATAGTTCTATCGGAAGTAATAGGCTCCGTAGATTATACTTACAAGTACATTAATATATGTAGGAAGTATTATCACTTACATGTGTTTCTGTAATACTTCATAAACAACAGTATCGAATTCCCCCAAACAAATCTAAACAAGACTGTAGAACAGTTGACTGAATTACAATGTGAAAATGCATCGTCGCAAACCACGGCCTGTTTTACGGCACCGTTCTTAAGGAGCCGTCCCACTGGAGCGGAAGAACTAACAGCTCTGGTTTGTGAGAATGCCCTACATGTACAACGAACGACGATTGTTCTACACCATTACGTGCATATAACTCACCTTGGATTTGTTGAACAGCATGTAAAAAGCGTCGGTTACCAACGTCGTCGAAAAAAACTTCACCCTGTGTGTATACATGTATACCATAGTGTTACAGACTTAAACATATGGATAACATATCAGAATCATGTGTATCTATTGTATAGTTTGTTTCTTTATGCACGCTGTCAGATGTCAAATAATTAAGCAATCTAAAAATGTGGATGAATCCATACTTCAACGTGTGCCAACTCATATAACCTTTTCCTAAACCGAAGCTAGTTCAGAAAAAAAAGAATTACGAACATAGTTACAAACAACGACGACGACGACAGCAACAACAACAACAGCAGCAACAACAACAACAACAACAACAACAACAATAATAATAATAATAATAACAACACCAGCAGCAACAACAACAACAACAACAACAACAACAACAAATTACCGTTACTCCATGATACTTCAAGCCTTTCATCGTTTTATAAAACAAATCTGTCATCTCCTGATCACCGTAGTGAAAATTTTCCAATGACTTGTTTATCAGTGTACTATGGGCTGGGAAGTTCTGTAAACAATGTCATGTAAACACAAAAAATTTAATTCAGGAATCGTTTACTTAAAAACTTGCTATGGAATACTAATGTAAACACACAAAATGTAACTCAGGAATCGCTTACTTAAAAAGCTTGCTATGGAATACTAATCTTTAAAATTTTCAACATCCAATCGAGGCTCTAGAAGATAATGTATGGCTTTTGTTAGAAAATTATTGATCATTGCATATATGTAGCCATTCAACATACATAAAAAAATCTTCTAATATTTCACGTTTTCCCTTTGGGTAGTATTTAACTTGTACCAAACGTAAAAGAGATTCGACTTTATATCCCCTCCCTATCACATTCTCGAAGTGTTGCTATCTCCTGCTTCCAGTATATCACATTTACCTCATCTGCTAATCGCTGTGCTGTTTCATTGAGAGTAAGTGCTACAGCCCAAACTGCGTCATATCCTTGAGGAAAACTCGGATTTAACTTGTACTTTGGCAATGTCGGCCATTCGAGATACCGCTTTTCGAACTGGTCAAATGTCTGTAAAGCAAATAATGCAAAGCTAAAACAAATTCACGGTAGAAGCTTAAACATGGTGTATGTGTTTATAATGTATATTTATACACCACATTGACTGTCGGTTATATTTTGGAATGTGCTTTTGGAACACTTTCCTTGAAAATCAAAGTGCTTCAAATGTGTTTAAACTTTGCCAGTCCTTGTGAACTATAGCTAATAAAAGAATCTGGGATTCACTGCGTTGTTTTATAGAAGCCGACAATGTGTTAGTTTCAGTACCAGGCAAGTATTTTGGCTTAATGTTAACATTATTTTAACCCCTACATAGTAAATAGATTTGTTCGACGATATCTCATTGTTCTTGCCTTTAACGAGGCAAGAGTTTTGAGTTGAATGTTGGCTTTCAGTTTGAAGTTTCTTATACAAATAACTGCAAAGGTTAGGATTTTCGTTTTCGAGGAACATACTACTTTAAACGGAAGTAACGTCATAATCGAAAGCGAGGCTCTTCTGCAATCCATACGTTTTTTTGGCAGTTTATTATTATGGGCAGAGTTTCGTTCATGCCACTGACAAAGTGATTGGTATTCCATAATCACACACTTACCATGCCTGATATTCCAGCTTCTCCTGATTCGTCCCTTCGTATAAAATCAGGAATAAAAGATCCTTCGACGACTTGATACAATTGCTGGTAACTACAGTCTGTATCATTTTCATTTACCCACTTTGATATGTCATACCAACCAAGAAGAAGCCACACGTATTTTCCTCCATACAAACCTTGCTTGTAAGCCTACACTCAACAGATAACATAGTAATTCTTAATGTCGTATGGTTGTAAGTATTTCATTATGCTTCGTAAAAACAGTGTAACAGTAGACAGGTCCTAGTGTAAACAAATGTAAGCGCACTACGGGCAATAAGAAAAAATAGTGTCTTTCCGATAACCCACTCTAGTTTGTAAATCATATCCTACAGAAAACCATGTATTTTAGACTATAACAGTCCAGTCTGCATAAAATCTTCGTCTATTTAACTTTAATTGTCCATTGTTAACTTCTTTTCATCAAACTTTCTCTCAGAAGTATTGTGACCGACGAATATCTTATGTTCGGGTCGACATGGTGTTAAAAAGGTAAAAATAAGACAAAATTCCGATCTAACTACCCTATTTTCTGAAGTCATGTTATCGGAAACAAAGAACTTTCTTTTATTTGCCTAAAAAGACCTATAATAACATATAACATTCGCAGTGCAGAATAGAATTCATACTTGACTCCATTGTTTACAGTAGTAATGGTTGAGTTACCTTCAAAATCTAGATTACAATAAAGGAATAACTGCACCATTACTAATATTTCTATCGTGATTATATAATACTGTTATCGTTTTTTTTTCTTTTAAAAAACAAACAAAAGAACATACCATTGTATATAATTGTGAAGTTGACTTACTGATCTTATTCATACATGTGTCCTTTAAAGACATATATTAAAACCAGTTCCCCGTACGACTCCTGACTACAGTTATCTGTGGTGTAACATTTGACAAAGTGTCACATATTACGAAATCTAACCTGCCAGGAAACATTCACAGAAATTCGTAGTACCAAAGCATTGACCAAAAAAAAAAAAAAAAAAAAAAAAAAAAAAAAAAAAAAAAAAAAAAAAATATATATATATATATATATATATATATATATATATATATATATATATATATATATATATATATATATATATATATATATATATATATCCATTTCAATAACTGCTAATGCTTACCTCACACATTACTTGTTTCCCAGCTTGAATATACGCATTAAGTGCTATGATCCTTGCACCCTGTTTCTATATTGGTTCAAACGAATATAAAAAATTAAAGTCTGGGATGATATTATTTGCTTCGTTTTACGTCTCTGGTATTTAATTGCTAGTTGGTTCTTACTGTCTGCCTTGGTCCGCCTGTCTATCTATCTGTCTGTCTGTCTGTCTGTCTGTCTGTCTGTCTGTCTGTCTGTCTGTCTGTTTGTCTGTCTGTCTGTCTGTCTGTCTCCCTCTCTCTCTCTCCCTCTCTCTCTCTCTCTCTCTCTCTCTCTCTCTCTCTCTCGCCTATATACCTTTATTATCTCTTCTCTACTTCGTTACGATTCTTGAAGCAGAACCCACCTTTATATTACTAACTTGAATCGATGGATCTCCGATGCTAAACGTGTCAGCCGTAATCACCGTTATATTGTTTGCTTCCAGTGACGTCACTAAGTCTGCATTCAACTGCAATAACAGATTGTTATTAGGCCTGTATAGAAACATATGGAGGATGACATATTGTGCAAATACAAATGCAGCAAATTGTTGCATTTAACCGATAATTGGATGTTGCGAACCTTTAACAATTGTTATAAGTGTCTCTTACATCATATGAAAGTGTAACATTTATTGTGTATACACTGAGATGGACACATCCTTTGAAGCTTTTTTTACCGGAAGACACCCAATTGCCAAGCCTTTATGTCAAGATCCATGCGCAGTATCCATTGACATTAAATAGACCTTAGTTTCCTTGATATTTCTCGTGTACTGATCCCAATATGTAATTAATATCAGTGTCAAGAAAGGCCTGGTGCATTGTTGCCTTAGCTATTTACCTTTATCTCAGACCACTTAAAAGATCTTCTAAACATATCTTTTTAGTGGTCTGCAATCCAAACTGAGCACATGCTCAGACGCAAAGGATTGTGGGATTATCTGTGGTTATCGTAATACCTAATCTGGAGCTACTAATAAATTGATCATTCCTGGTTATAAACAATGTAACAATATTGTTTACAATGCTAATTGATTAGTATTTCTTATCACATTTCCCATGATGCAACATTCAACATGGCGGGTTTGCAAGTTCCCTATTGTGTTATACACAAATTTGTAATTTTGATGCCGGCTCTTTGTTGTACGTTACTAAATGACCTAAGTCCACGTTCTAGTGGCATGAAAGGTGATAAGATTTCTGCGAGGCGCAACAACCCTACTCCCCTAACGCGTATTGGTTGAACGAATTGCATAAAGCAAGACTATTGATCTTAAATATAGCTGAGATATATAACTAAAATTAAATTACATTTTTAATATTTACATGGCAATGCCTGTGGTGAAATGTAAAGGCCTACAATACTTTAAGAACGAAAAATCGATTTTCTATATGATTTTGATTGTCAGATTTTAATAGTCCTTTTCATAATTTATTGTTCATTTCTAATGTCAACTCTGTCCATTTTTCCAATATCATGATCCTAAAATCAATTCCAAATGCTTATTTTCATAATCATTTTATGTTTCATTTCGATTCCGTGTTGTTTCGATTCAGGCAGGAAGACTTTGTTTATACGGATATTTTTTGCCTGAGGTGAATTTTGATATCTAGATATATATCAAGTGTTTTTTATTTCCGAGCTCGGATTTGTTATTAGTGTTGACTAATTTTGTCTTGGACATAGTGAAAACTAACTAAAATCAAATCACACGTTTATCCTACAATACATAAAGAACAAAGTACAAATATACAAAAGAGGTAATCATACGAAAATAGTATCCCACCTTTCATGATTCTCAATCTTAGTTGCGGGGTGGCATACATTATGTAAAGTATACCGGTATTGCAATATGAAACTGTTTACCCCCGTCCAAAAGGCAATCTCATCTTGTTTTTATATATTCGTTTAAATAGTTAATCGAATTTCTATATTATTATGTGTATTGTCCAGTTTTAATAGTCTATTTAATCATGTATTGCTTCTGCTAATGTAATCTAATAAACCATTTGTCCAAGTTGATAGATATATTAGTCTAAAATCAATCCCAAATGTTTTTTTCTTTCATTTCTATTCCATGTTGCTTCTATCGATTCAACTTGAATATATTATTTCCGCTGACCCCAATGATGCAATATCCAATAGCAAAGATACCAAACATGGGCACAAGATGAACTTGCTGTTTCTCTGAAATCGTAATTGTATGTGTATGTGATGTAACATCATGAAATGATTGTAAAGAACCCATATTTTATTAAAAAGGTTTAATTGCCTGGAGTGGCGTTCCCCTTTTAAGTAAAGAATGTAAACTTCTAGTAAACAACCGTTAATTTGGTCTTTTGGGTGCCTTAGAGTCCAACTCCAACACACTTCAACGATATCACGACAATAAATATTTCTATCAGCTACATAGATACTGCATTGATAGGAACAAACACTTATTTTGTTTTACTTACAGTTGAAAAGAAATCCTTGTTTTGGTATAACGTGGCAATTCTTGTCCAACCGTAATGGAGAAGAAGAGACACTCGGACATCATTAAAGAGGGTGTCCGGTGCTGTAATACGGATGAATGATGGGAACTCTTTGGTATCGGATAGTTTCGGCGAACTCTCAGTCGCACCAACCTATGAACATTTCAAATATCTCTTCTTTAAAACAATTGTACGATTACATTATGTAAGTAATCTAACTGGTCATATAACTACGCAACTCCTTGTGTAATGCTTCTGAGTAAACAAACGTTTTTGCTATACATGCACACACACACACACATACACACATACACACATACATACATACATACATACATACATACATACATACATACATACATACAGTGCTTCCCGAAAAGGTTTTTTGTTTTTGTTTTCAGTTGAAAATGTGATAATGTTAACGGTAGGGAAGAAAGGTTTATTTCGCACCTGCATTAAGTTGAAATAAGGAGCGGTACTAGCGAATGCATGGGCGGCAGAAGAACATCCTACGCCAAGAATCATCAATTTGACAGGTGGTGTTGTCAGTTGTTTGAACAGCATTTCAACAGATTTACCAGGAACACACTGGATATAGATTAAAAGAGATAGAACGATAATTAGTCTACGAGTTCACAACAATCCACAGATTTACAATAAGTAGCTCTGACTATCAGCTTAAGTCTCTCTCATCTTTCGTTGACAACATAGTAAATCAAATACTAGATTTTGTAAAATATCGAAATAAATCATGATTGTAGTATTTGGTCACATGACCTGTATTCTGAGATCAATAATCATGACAAATCTGTCAGGATCGTAATTCACGTCAGGGCACATCTGACTGCAATATATGTCGCAATTTTAAAAGTAAGCCACTCTTTACAATACCTTGCCAAGCACGTACACATGTTCTATTTGACCATTTGTCTATGATTTGACGAACAAACGTACAAATCTAGTACGCTTATAAGGCAAAAGCTCACACCACTTTTTTTACTTCAGTGCTGTGTGGCAAAATTTTGGATCTGTTTAAAATAAGTACATTTATCTTCAGTACCACAGTTTCACCCTTCATCGCTGTATACAGATACGTTTTGTTGTTGTCAGAGTATTATTCTATCTATAGTATATTTCACTTCGAAGGCAATTAGCATGTCGCTAATAACACTACGCATATCTTCAGGTGATGAGAGAGTAAATTGGAAAATAATTCCAAAATTAATATTAATATCACAGAAATCTGGCATCTTTAGCTCGTCTTTAGTAATAACTTGTAGAACATTTCGACATTTCTCGGGTTTCATATCCCAGAGAGATCATTATACAATACAAGATTCATTTACACGGAGAAGGTTAGAAGGTCATGAAATGGTGGCATAAAAATAAAAAGTAAAACCTGTCGCTAAATACTAATAGCTTCTCGAACACACATACAACACAATGCCAAGACGATTAAAACTCTCAAGGTCACATTTCATGGGTATTTAGATCAAAATGATCGCTAAAAAAACCACACATTAAATGTTGCGTTACTACTTTAATGGTGATGTCGTCCATCCGTAGGTATATCGTCATTTACCAAATCTGTTGACTTCAACGCCACCTGAGCCTGATAAATCTCTCAATAGTATGTGTTCATAATTTTTACATTTGATTTTACAGAATTGCCATTGAAATCTAGCCACCTTACAAGCTTGAACAATGCATTGAATTTGATATTAGATCTCATGTTTCAAAATCATTAAAACCAAGCCTGACTTCTATAAATCGTGATTTTTATTTGCTGTAGGTCTTCCGAAATAGTATACTTCCAAGGTGATTTCATCCAAATAGCACAGTTTTGTAAACTATCATACATACTATTATACGAATAAGATAATTATTTCCCCCTAGAGGATAACTTTGTTGCTTGCTTTCTTATACCATAGATCTAGAAACGAATAAGAATCTCCTTATTTTCTGCATTTTGTTTCGAATCCCGCCTGGTTTCGATGACGTCAAACCTAATAGGCAACCAGAAGAGATATATAATACTATGAGAATAGCTGCAAATTGTTCTTTGCGATGACTCAAGTTTCCATAACAGGTACACATAAGAGTTTTTACAGCATTTAACATGTGAACGGAAATTGTTTTTGTGTGTACGTACGTCAAAATGTGCTTCAGGACTGGAAGTGCTGTCATTAAAGAATTGTCCCTTAGTATTCGCTAGATTACTGATGAAACTTGGTCCATCTGAGTACATCTGTTAAGAAACTTTTTTAAACAACCATTTTTATGTCAGCGTGTGGTCTTAACCAATTGTTATTTATTTATGGCAGGTCGGTATCAATCGTCCCATAAAAGGGACACGAGAACAAGAACGCGCAAAATGTCACAGATGATGATGAGTCACATTTGATGGGAAAGGTAAACAAATAGCTAATGTACTTTTAAAGTTCAAATAATGCAAACGTATAGTTCAAATATATGACCATCAAAGGAAACAAACACCACAGGTACACTCTGGTCATTAAGTACGCTTTTTCTGTAGACCCATTCAATCAAGCTATTTTATTGCTTGTAAGCTTACAGTAAGACGGTTGAAGCGATGAGATTTCATTCTTTGTCAGCAAATTGGGACTTAGGATCAGAGACTTTGTACGGTCAAGTCAGGAGGTTACAATCAATATTGAACAAACTGTCCACTATGTATGTATGTATGTATGTATGTATGTATGTATGTATGTATGTATGTATGTATGTATGTATGTATGTATGTATGTGTGTGTGTGTGTGTGTGTATGTATGTATGTATGTATGTATGTATGTATGTATGTATGTGTGTGTATGCATGTATGCATGTATGTATGTATGTATGTATGTATGTATGTATGTAAGTATGTATGTATGTGTGCCTTTTTGCGTGCGTGTATGTATGTATGTATGTATGTACATTGTATGTGTGTGTGTATGTATGTATGTATGTATGTATGTATGTATGTATGTATGTGTGTGTGTGTGTGCGTGCGTGCGTGCGTGTATGTATGTATGTATGTATGTATGTATGTATGTATGTATGTATGTATGTATGTATGTATGTATGTATGAGGTTTTAAACACTTAGCAGTTTGAAGGCAACTCAACAAAGAGGTTTTTCAAGCGTGTTTAAGTCCATCTTCCCATAATAGGGTTCTCTTATCGAATGTATGGCAAAGGTTAATATTCACAGGGTTGAATCAAAGTAGGGAATCAATACCTGTCACCTTGAGAATGCAGTGACAATCTGGTTTAATCTTCCTATAGTTTAAGAGTAGCCCTGTTAATCTTTTTACATTAAAACTCAAGTTCAAGGTCAAATATAGCATTAATAATATTGTAATTTTTTTTACTGACTTTTCAAAGAGTGATATCTGCAAATGTGTTGATAAACAAAATACTGAAGAAAAACAATCATATTTAATTTGAAAAGTAAAATATAAAAAAAAAACATGACAGTGAACTGTATATACATACACATTTTGGATATCATGAAAAGCTAATCTTTCTAAATCCCATTATTCAACTTCGTTCATTATATATAAACAGAAATATGATTAAAGAAATATGCTAATAGCTTGACAAGAAAGATAATTCCTTAAGTAGATTTTGATATGCATTCATAACTCATCCATTCTATCTACAGTGACAAATTTTTAGTAAAAATTCATTTAGAATGCATTAAAAAATTAAAGTGTTCTTGAGGAAATAATAATGTATCCCCTACAGCGTTATGCAATACTATACTATCTGTAATTGGTATAATGATTTCTTTAATTATTCACATCCTCTATGACGGAGAGTCAAACAGAAAAGAATGTTGTCTTGAAGAACACAGTTGCAAGCTGAGAACAGTAAACGTTTATTTCTTCAATGCGTTTTTGATAGCTACCTTTTTACCAGTAATCTTTGGCCATGAACCATTGACGGAATTTTTGTAGAAATGCCTCTCTGGGGTGAGATCAATCGTTCAATGTAGGATAATGTATACTTTAATATGCCTCACCCTCCCCGTTCTTCCAACTAAATTGGCCACAATTAAAAATTGCTTCAGCCCGCACAATTAATTTCAAATCAGTATGTAGTAGTATGTAGTGCTAAAAATATTATTATTATTATTATTATTATTTATATACAATATGTATTATTTTCTTTATTTCAAGCCATCAAGATGTCCCATAAAAATATAAAAACATACAAATACAATACAAAAAAAGAAAGTTTGAAAGAAAGTATGCATCCAAGTCAGTGTAGATTCGATTAAAGTATTGTTACTCTCTAGAATACGTCTGTTAAATGTATACAGCAGCTTTTGGTGGAGCGATGTAACATTCAAAATATTTCTGGTTACACATAGATATTTCTAATGCTGATTGCACCTCTTAGGTCAAAGACTAAGCGCATTGTGTTATTATATATGCTACTTTAAAGTAAGCATCATTCTAGTACTATAGTTACACCAAACATTTAAATAATGCACATTGTATAACAAACTTCTACTTCTAAAAGTGTACATTTCACCCCTCAGAGCAATGACTAAATTTACGAACAATAAAAATTGCCTTAGCATAAACAGACTTAAGCTGCCTCCACATACCTACTTCGTCATCACCTGTGAAAGACATAAATGTATTTGAGGTACTTTTTAGAGGTTGCAAACTTTAACTACTTCCCGTATAAATAAACATTCGGGATCTGAATCGGTTTCCAAATGCTAGGGTAAACATACATACATTTAGTTTTTGTAGACAGTGTGGAAAAGCATGCCATGCTGCTCACAGTGCTGTTCACAAATCTTACTCTATTCCCTTAAACATTTGACTGAAGGACAAATCAGTACTAGGTCATCCGCAAAAATCAAGTGGTTGGTCATTTTGCCAGCCATATCACATCCTACTCCTGCTGACTGGAGGTTTTTACACAGTCCGTTCACATATACAGCAGACAAGTTGGGCGAAACGAATCTTCCTTGACGAACCCCATTAATAACACTAAAGGGGGCCAATTCCGCTGAAGCCCAGCGAACAAAATAATTGGTTGCGATACCAAAATAGCAACACTCTAACTATAAATTAAGGATTTTTTCTATTGATCAGTTTTCTAAACATGGACCATTAGTTCACCCTATCAAATGCTTTCGTTGCATCAATAAAACAGGGAAACGCTGGCGAATTGTCTCTTATAAAAGTCAATTATCTCTTTTAGCACAAAGATACACAGATCAGTGGAGTGTTTACTTTTGAACCAAATTGAAAATCATTTGTCTCAATACTCTCTGCCCAATGCGAGAAAAAATTCAAATTTCGAGCAACTTTGATGCCGCCGTATCTATAACAACAGGCAATGAAGCACATACTGAGTAAAACATAAAGGAATGGATTCGCATACTTGATAAAATGAATATAGAGCCAGTGATGAGTAAACAATACTTATTTTGTGGACATTTTACTTTATTTTAGTACCATGGACTTACTGCAGTGAATTCTTCTATTTCTCAAATTGACATTTTAAAAAGACATATTTATATTTAGGGGTACAAAACATGGTCTTACACTATAAAACGTAAAATCGATTTTGTAGGATGAGAAGTCCCCCACTCCCAAAGTAAAAGAATTTAGTTTTTTACCCTGAACTATTGATCTTGTCACTTAGTAAAATGTGTGTAACTGTAAGCATCAGGAACAGTACGATCTAGCACATGTTCCATGGAAATCGAAATTATGTAGCTTATGGCTCCATTGCAATGGTTTCATTTAAAATCGACTGAGATGTTGTTGTTAGTATTATATACATTTTTTAGACAATCCAGATTCATTTATCCGTGCGACAATCTACGCTGGAAGAAGCTTAATATATTAAATATGACTATGTGATGGTAAGTACGTACTACAATAAATGAATCATTATCGCCTTTTGCTGTGAATGTTCACTATAATTACCATTTTCTTGAAAAATAAAAATAATGAAAAATAATTCGGAGGGGGTGAGGGGGCTTTAGTGTGTGTTCGAATGTCAAGTACGTTTTCGATGTGGTATCCTAGAGCTTTGTATACTTCTAGGTCAAAATATGCTATTTCATGTTGTCAGCATTGGAAGGAAAATTTGAACTTTGATGCATTTGGTTTATTTTTTCTGATAAAATCAAGTAGTTCGTGTTTTGTTCTATCGTAGGTAATGAATGTATCGTTTGTGAATCTATTTAAACCCGGAATGTTATTCCTTTATGCGTTCCTGTATTATGTTTGACACATTCAAATTTCTACACACAGAAAGTCGAACTATTTACACAGATTTTAATAGCACGAGGCTATAAAAAAAAGCAAGATGTATCAACAATTACCGATGAAGTAGACTACACAGCAAGAGGTACACACTTGAAATATAGTCCACCGACACCGGATGCAAATAAAACAGTTGTCTTCATAACGACATACAGTCCCTACATTCAAACAACGGATTTAAAACAAGCACTGAGTGAAAAACTGGGACAAACTACAGAAAATCAATACAAACACTAAAAGCAAATTGTCCCTGAAAATCCAATCATTGCATACAAAAGAAACAAACACTTGAAAAGATACACTAGAGAAAGCTAAAATCAGGAAAAAAAACATTGAAACCATAACCATAAACACAAACAATCAAACAGAATTATACATCGAAATTCTGATTTCTGTGAGAATTAGTAATTAGAGCAACTGATGAAGAAATTAGGGTTTTTGAAACGTTAGCGACAAAGGAACGTCGTTGTCAAATTTGAAAGACATGAACAACCCGACTTCGTATCGCTGTCGTTAGTTTATTACATCACCAGCCAAACAGAACAGACACAAATAAACAAAAACAAAAACACACCTCGATCGCCCACACAGAAGTTTAATATTCATTTAATATTCACTTCCCCTGTTTTAATAACTATCGATATCATATTTGCAATGTATCTAAGTATAAATTATTTCCGGCCTGATTGGCGCCATCGGTCCGGTTACAGTCACGATTATTACAAGAACTCCCTTGGGTTATTGGGCTTATTAGTTTTGTCTGATGTATTTCGTAATAACGCCTTCACAGCTAGTGTGCATGGTTACTGCAGATACATTTGCAATATTTCAAAATCAATTTTCTCATTCAAGTGATTAACAGAAATGTTAAGCTTTTATGCTTCAAAGAGTGGCATTTTTCGTTTTTGTTTTGACCGTTTCAAACAGAGTCAATCAATATATTGCAATTGTACATATCATTTTTTCTCTACCATTTACTGATAATATACATTAGGAATTGGACAGTTAAGGCAAGTCATACAACAGTACTGCTTCCGTAATAAAACAAACTTCTAGCTTTGCTGTTTAGAGTAGTTGCCATCCTTTTGTTTCATTGACGTTTTTAGTTTAACTCACTGACGTAGTAGGCAGCTCTTCTGTACACGTATCTGTCAATGATACTTAGACTTTGGACTCAGTGAGGCAACTGTTTGGGAAGTTCATAATATATCTCTCTCCCCCGCCCTCTCTCACTCCCCCCTCTCTCTCTCTCCCCCCCTCTCTCTCTCTCTCTCTCTCTCTCTCTCTCTCTCTCTCTCTCTCTCTCTCTCTCTCTCCCTCTCTCTTCCTCCCCTCTCTCTTAATTATATGACATAACAGCTGTAACAGCTAGCCCCGAATGAAAATATTACATAGATATTGATATATTACTAGTATTGGTGAATTTAACATTGTCTAACACAAGTGAATGCCACATATACGTAAATGCTTGCATACCGAGAACACTTATCTCTTGACAAAAAACATTAACAGGTATAACTCGGTATGTTAAATGAGCTAAACGTATGAGCAGACACAAGTATTTGAATTTGGTAGTCATTTTGGTAAATATACATAGAGTCTAATTCACATGAAGAACGTAAATTCATATTTTACCACTAAAACTATGTATTGATAACGGTGTAAAAAATAATGATTTAGAAGATGAAAATAATAGCCAATGTATTTGCAATAATAGGAAATATATTTTCCCATGCTCTACATGCACAAACACACACATACATACATACATACATACATACATACATACATACATACATACATACATACATAAGTTGCTAATAGAGTGCCAACAAGCATGACAATTAGGTTGAACCTTGTTCCACCTTGCAGTATTATAATTATATCTGACTGGTTTTGAGAGACGTTAACAAAATGTGAGTAGTTGCAGGGCAAACGTTATTACCTGGTCGTCATCCCAGGATATTCGTAGCTCGTAGCCCGATAGTATGTCCAAGTTCCTGTTGACATCTTCGACAGCCATTTCAACCGCAGGAACAACTCCTCCCCCAGACCATCCATCTTCAACCTCAAAAGACATCAAACCGATGAGAGTCAATGGGATTTTACCACCCTGACCTGACACATCATCCGTGTTTGCTAAACCCGTGTCATTCCCAGTGGCTAGGCAAACGGGGATAGTAATTACAAAGTAAACAAGTATGACACGTATCGCCAACATCTCGTCAACATATCACGTCTGCGAGATCTGGCACCCTCCGCTGCAGAGAAACTTTTACAAATGGTGAATCGATGAAGATCTCTTATTTATAGCTGTTGGCATGGCAACAGGACCGTTGATATCCCTAACTCCCTCTAGGTGGTTGAATATTCTGCCTTATTTCCAACAATCGGTTCGGTTCTTGTCTGAAGTGTGCTCTTGGCTGTTTTTTGATTACTTAGCCTTTTGGTAATTTACACTTTTCGGAGCAAACCAATCAGATGCAATAAATTGAATATTCCAACACCAATCAATCTTGAGTACTGTCCATCAGATCTGCCATGTAATTACCCCAAAAATTGATGACAAATGACATTTTATTTAATTTGGGTTTTGTTTATATATATATATATATATATATATATATATATATATATACATGTGTGTGTGTGTGTGTGTGTGTGTGTGTGTGTGTGTGTGTGTGTGTGTGTGTATCCGAACTGGTCTCGAAATGTCGCCAGAAGTAAACCACCGTAAGTGAGCTAACCACTCCCTTGCCGACTTCAAAACTGTAGAACTTGACAAGAGGTGGAAGAATAAATCATACAGACTAACACGTGAAAGCTTCTGTATAAAAAACAATTATACGGAGAAATGGAATAAACCGAAACAATAGCAACTGTTTCGATTACCATTTTGCTCACGTGACTGGAAACAAGCGATTTACAAACACACTCGCGCGCGCGCGCGCGCACACACACACACACACACACACACACACACACAGATTTGCATACATCGGAACTCCTGCAGCATTACTAGAGGAGATGAATTGAACTCATTAATGTATTGCATTGTTAACAATAATGCACAGTGATGTACGGTGACCATAGTTTATCTCCTTACCTATCACTCCAATGCATCATGCATAATTTATATTTACTGTTCCATAATGTTTGCCTTTGTATTGTGGCAGTCTGACATTTTCCCATGCCGAGTATTTAGCCTTGGGTTGTTTTCTTATCTTTCCTCTAGTAATGATTTCGTGGAGGTGATCGAGGAATAACATTGGAGGTCGGTTTATACACGATAACCACCAGACATGTAGATAAGTTAAACAGGGTCTATTTTCCCGTTGTTCACAAACAGGGAGTACAGCCTCGAAATATATAAGACGTATTTTGTTCTTCCTTGGCCTAATTACGGGTTGGGATTTAGTGTAAAAAGGGAGATTTTCAAAGATTTTGCTAGTCAACATGGGGACTGACTAGATGCTATAACTTTAGTGGAACAGTACTCCATCCTCTTTGAATTTAGTCTCACGGGGCTATTTACTGGTGGAACGGGGAATACAGTAAGTTCTCATAAATAACACGTACGGGGCTCGAGTGTGATGCTGTCATAGCGATAGGTTGTCAAAAGACCTTTTCATTTTCTGTATGCTAAACAACAAATATCAGGGAGATTGATGTACCAAGACAATTTACGTGATGATTGATTTCTCATACGTGATATGCCTTATACTTGATATTTATATTGTCTCATTTGTTTTTACTTTAGGGTTATTGCTGTGCAATGTCCGCAGGTATTGCTGAATTAAAAACCTTGTGTATACCATTTCGTACATGCATGAACAGAATCAAAGGTCATTTTCGAAATTAGTCACCAAATTACTTATTTGTTCTGATAGAAAAATCTAGATCATCAATACAGAGACCAATTTAATCATTGCCTTTGTAGAAATCTCTGAAGTTAAGTGGGGATAATATTGATGCGGTTGCCTTGGAAACAAAACGTCCTGGTTTTCTATTACCTATCACCCTTTCTTGCAAGTAGTTTTTAGTATAAAAGATAGGTTTTGGATAATGTACCAAACAGTGTTATTACTGTTTAGTTATCTTATAATTATAACTTCTTATTTCCTTTATCCCTTTCTTTCAAATTTACAATAATGCATTTCAAACCTTTTAACAGCTCAAAAGAAGAAAACATGGCCAAAATGACAAAGCAGGATTTTAACCTGTCAGATTACGAGGAAGACAATATGCCCATGAATATTAGAATCATTGTCCCTGTTATATGCAAATTTCTGTGGACATATACTTATTTCCAACATCATGATATATATATATATATATATATATATATATATATATATATATATATATATATATATATATATATATATATATATATATATATATATATATATATATATATATCTGTACTTTCGGTCAATGCATGTATGTTTGTCAACAAAATCTAAACCTTCTGAGAGGCTGTTTAATTATTATACATTGCTTGTTTGTTTTTTGTTTTTTTTGTTTTTTTGTTTTTTAATTTTTGTGCTGGGAATTCCTCCCAGCGATTTTCTGTTATGCAGACAAATACAAACAAACAAACACAAAATGCTACAGAGATCCATTCGGGTTTGGGACTACGTGACAGGGCTATACTGCACGCTCTATATCACGTTGCTGTGGAACTGTCAAGGCTTTCCCAGTCAGTCCACAGGCTATCCCAGAGTCACCCAGGCCCGGCAAACATAGCACCTGCGGGCTCCGTGTGAGTAATCGTCCCCGACTTTTCGAGTCATTACTCCAGGAGTCCCCCCAAATTCGCACTCGTCTTGTGAGTGAGACACGGCTGAGTGATACAGCCTACCCATCGAGTCTGTAGAACACTCACCCTGGGTTTGGGTCGGTCACAGAAAAATCCCCTGTTTCCAGTGGGATTTGAACCCGTGACCTCCCGACTGCTAATCCTGTGCGCTAACCACTACGCTACAGGGAGCCGGTTTTACATTGCTTGTTTAATACATTAAAAATAACAGCATATTGAATGTATCGATTAAGAAGAACAAAAAATGATGAAAAAATAGTTGAAGCAAGAGAAGCTTAAAGTGGCCGCATATAGATTAGGATTTGGAATTTCTTTTTTAGGTTTGGCAATGGCCATGTGTATCCAGTAGAAGGATTTGTGAGATATTGCAGTGGGAGGGCGTGATATACGAACAACTTTCACTTTACCTTTTATCGGCAATAAACCCCAAAACTGTGTCAACTTATCTGTCAACATTTCTTTAGCTTTCTCAAAAGAATTTTAAAATAATGTACTAATTGACAGCACCTGTACAGTATCGGGACTCGTTTACAATATAGGTGTTTTTATCAGTAAATAAAATTCAACTATCGTTGAGAAACCTTCCTTATTGTTCGACTCGAAAGGATACTTTTGGTGTGATGTGTATAATCCATGGAATAATGGGTTGTCGGTGGCCAAGTGGTTAAACCGCTTGCCTCTTACCACTGCGGTCGGGGTTCGAACCCCATTCAGGGTTCGATTAAATTTACCACGCTGTAAGTAAGAAGAGTGTCGTTCAGTTTGACTCTACCGAACAACGCAGGTTTTCCCCGGGTACTCCGGTTTCCTCCTGCATTAACACTGAACCCATGAGGGATGGCCCTCACTGGACTTCTTGGGTGACAAGTGTTTAAAGGTGCCTGTAAATGGGCTTTATGCCCGTTGGTTTACCTGAATAAATAAATAAATAAATAATGCTGTTGGGTTACACGAATCTCTTTAGGTAAGTGGTTGCTTAGTCACGTAAATGATATATTTCAAAAGAGCCCAGAGGCTGAGAATAGAATATGTTTGAGATCACATACATTCTTTTCCTTCCATTGCTTATCAGCTAACATTTCTTTGACGCGGCATGTCCCAGTATAATTCCACAGAAATTAATTTTGCAGTTCTTGAGGCAAATATCTTGAAAAAACGAATATTCCTACAATAAAGATAGACTTTTTTTGAAAATGAAATATTTGAGGCAGTTAGACACACTTTGTGCAGCAGATAAGTGAGTTTGCACAGCCATTGAACGTACCATCGTATTGAATGATATCGTTTCTTAAAGGAATGTCATTCTTCTGCCAATACCCCTAGGATGTGTATATTAATCTGCTAAAACCACTTTTTTCATCTAACAGATTTAGGCTTCATGAATAAAATGTTTTGATAACGTTTCCTTTGTATGAAAAAGGAAAAAAAGAAAATTTGGTTCTACGCCACTGAAAAATATAATAGTTACCAAGTCCGTAACTCAAGATTTTAACTTTATCTCTTTTCCAAATTTCGTAAAATAGTTCTATATTCGACTGTTTTTAATAATATTTGCGGAACAACGCCCTCTATGACAAGAATAAGCAGGTATATGGACTATTGTTGTCATCTACAGTCACGGCGACGACTGTTACCAAGAATCCAATAGAAAAAAGAAAGGAGGAAAAAGAGAGGCAGAGAAAGATGAAGGAGATGATTTTTTTTTTGATTTTTTTTTAAATTTTATTTTTAAATCAACCCACCAACCGACAAATATTTGCCATGACTAAGTAATAGTAACATAGAAAATAGGGTCATCCTTATACGTATTTGCACATTACATGTATGTATGTATGTATGTATGTATGTATGTATGTATGTATGTATGTGTGACTATGTATGCATGTGTGTTTGTATGTCAACATTATTGAGTATTTAAGGGGAAATTTGCATTTTCTTGTTCATGTTGTAGACATGGAGGCATGTATGGTGGCCATAGTAATTAAAACAATTATGATCAAATTCACAAATTTGTTGAAAAACAATTTATCAGATATATACATGATTCACAACTATTTACATACAGACACTAACCCAGTATACACGCAGTACCATCAATCATTAGTAACGGGGTAACAAATCTACAGATTAAGTGAGCTGTTGCCAGTTTAACTTCAGTGTGTTTTACGACGTGCAAACTTAGAAAACAGGTACATCTAGAAATACTCTGTTGTGGGTGTAAATTGAATAGTGTTGTATAACATGTTATAACATGCATGAGCCAGGTTCAACAAAAAATATGGAATTTGAACTCTGGGTTTTTTCTACGTCGTGACAACGCGCGTCAATGTCACGACAAGGCGTGTCTACGTATTCACATGTATTTATTTGCCAGAGGTGAAAAGAAAAGAAAATGTACATACCAAGTGTGGAATACCAAGAATGAATTAGTTAAGTAAACACATCGGCAATAAAAAAATAAATTACAAAATATCTTTAAACTTCTGGCTGCACCACTAAAATAGTTTGTTTAAACTAGTTGTTGCCAAAGGAAAACATATACAGTAATAAATACATATAACATAAAAAAAAAGCAAAAGCAAAACACGACAAAAACAAACAATTGGTTCTGCTACTTTCGAAATATGATTCAACACGCTCAAAATTGGCATTCCTTTCCCCCGATTTCATATTACTGACGATGGTATAATTATATTATTACTCAAAATGTTTCTTCAGTCAGTCAGAAAATACTTGTGACCTAAGGGTTGACACTACGAGTCGATAGACGAGTAGTGACAAGGGCCCCTTAGGTCACTCGTATTTTCCTTAAGGCTGAACGACGAAATATATTGGAGAATAATATATAATAGCAGTATATATATTTTTCCTACTAGTAATACTAACATCAACTGATAATGGTGGCGTTTCTATTAATGTTAAAGACGGTTGATTCAGAAACCCAAAGGCAAAAAACGTTGGTCGATAACAACTTATTTTTCATAAACATCAGACTACACTTTTGTTAGATTTCAATTTTTTAATGTTCCCTGGATTAATTGGCCTGCAAAATTTCACCAGAGGTCAAGTCAAAGACGGGTAACACAAAATAAATTTGTTATTGAGGGGAAAGTTAAAAACGGCGAAATGTTAGCACACTTGGAACAAGATATTCTGATAAAACTACAAGTGTTTTAGTAATGCTTGGCGTAAAAGATTAATGATCTCTCATTATGCCTTCAAAATCTGTGTTAAATATTTAAATATTAAAATGAAATATATCACCTTACGCTAGTGAAAACTTAGAAAGCTATCGAGTTTCTTTAGAAGTCGAAATGAAGATGGTAATAGTTACGTTAAATAGTTATCATTACTTATTTAGTTCTATCAGATTCAAACATTTGCATACGCATACACCAAAAACATTATATTAGTGTTTATCTTTTACCTATTCAAAAATATAATCACGCAAATTTTCGCGTCACAGTCCAGTTACACTTTGTAAAATGTATGTCAGCAACACTCGCGAGCCGCCCTGGCGATGTGTCTAGAGGTAGAACTATACTGACGTCATGTCATCCCCTCCCCATATACTCATTCGTCAGTGTTGAATAATATACGCAACTCATGCTACATATATGCTTAGTAAAGTTTTTGAATACTGCGGTGTACATTCATTGGTAGCTGGAGGATCACCACATGTATGTCAGCCTAATTTTCAAACATTACTGTTACGCTATATTTATGCAAATATACACCGTAAATACCGTACTAATGGAATATGAGTATATTACTCTCCAGTAAGAGACGAACAAATCGGAGTAACCTAGTTGCACACAGTTCATTTGGTGTAATGGTAGTGGGAAAGGTGCAGGTGCAGTAACGGTGTATTCAGCACGTGGTGGCATCTTTAACTTTCATGACTTACACACACACACACACACACACACACACACACACACACACACACACACACACACACACACATATATATATATATATATATATATATATATATATATATATATATATATATATATATATATACTTCTCCAAATTGTCCTTAAGTATAAAGACAGAGAGAGCAACACAGTCACCCTACTATTTAATACATCAACCCGAACATTTAGTTTTCCCTGCTGCTAACCAGAAGGGGCTCATGAGATCAGGTTCAATTGGTTTTGCTTAAGAAAAGACAAAACAAATAAGTTAAATACATTTTCACTATTCCATAAATAATTACATGGTAGAATATATATCAGACACTTCACTGTCAAAACTTTCGAGTAAGTGCCCGGGAAATATCTACTAGATACATCATAAGCCCGATGTGTAATTATGTGATGTTACTTCTTCTTAGGGAACGTATGACAAAATCTATAATTTTGCACCCTTATTCATCACGTTCCTTGCAGTCGTTTCTAGATGCATTTGTAACATTTTATCTGGATCTATAATGTGGGGATTTGGTGCGTTATCCTTTATATTTATAACTACAAATGTCACTGATAAGCAGTTAATTCCTATAGTCAGGCCCGGGGCAGTAACGTTATAAGCTGGGATGTATGTGTAGCATCACTACACGTTTTAGTGCCTATAAGAGATTTTTCTTGGGGAACGTTTGCACATGATTTGCAAATTCCATATAGTTAGTAACCGTATGTTCAATATCATGCAGTTTCTGGTGGTGCTTTGTGAGGGATACCGTTTATAAATCCTTGGAAAAAATTCAAAAGTAGGCAACAAAGCAGGTTAGGCAATAAATTGAATAAACTAACCTTCGTATTTGTAAACTTGCTACAAGAATATCCCATGTCTAAGGTAGACAATGAAAATGTTTGTACTTTACTAAGTAATTTCAAATCGCTCGACTTAAAAATAACATGCTGTAAAAGGATCGTCGCATTCGCCTTTTTGAATGAACGTATTTTAATGGTAAACCCATTCCTTTCAAGCTTGTGTCTTCAAGACATTAGTATGCTATTCAGATCAAGGAACGCTTTAGGGAGGGTGATAGAAACATTGGAGATCAATGTCAATGTTTAGATCTTAACGTGGGTGTGTTACAATCCATCTAATGTGGAATGTTAGGGGTGTCGAAGTAACTTGTAATGGCGTACACTAAATAAACAAACCAATGACTCATGATTCATTTATCGATTAGTAAGTCGAATGTTCGCACTTACAATCAGTGTTAGTAGTTACGTTTCTATAGCAACCATTGTTTATCAAAGTTTATTATATGGACGAAAACACATTGACAAGTCTGGAGCATTGTAGAGGGCACATTCCTATGGACTCGACCGAGATGCATGCTATGGCGCATGCTCTGCTAGATTTCACGTATTCTTATTAGTTGAATGAGTAACGACGTATACACGCTGCTCATGTAACTAATTTTTGATAGACGGAGGTAGACGTATGTTTATCCGTGTCACAACTTTTCGATTTCTCAATATTTTCTTCTCAACATGGACAATATTGATTTATTTGAAATGGTAGAAGGTGGTATACTTTTCCGAAAGGATTACCAAAAGAAGATCAGAACAATGTATTTTCGCAGAGATGATTTGGTAAGTTACGACTTTCAAGTCAGAGGCACTCAACTGACGCACTTTATACCAGCAGAGGATATCTGAGTCTGAGTGAAGCCCAACTTTGACATTTCTTCAACTTTTGAATGTTTCTGCGTTCATTTTGGCTTATCAGGAACATAACACGATTTAGCACTACATAAATAGCAAGAGCGTATAGAAATATTAGTCAAGTATTATACATATGTACAAAGAAAACTCTAATGACTATATTTTTTAATTTCAGGTTTGGCAATAATCTAACGAAAAATATTGTTTTTCCTTTTCATATGACTCTTAAAAGTGAAATTTCGTTTCCACATATACACTGCCTTCCTTGGCTCAAACGAAATGTTTTTTCTTACACATATTTTACGCGGAAAAATAACACCAAACTTAATCAATGACATTGTTGTTAGTAATCAGCCTAAAAACTTATGTTCAAGTTAATTACAGTGAAGTGAAGGCTTAAACTTTAAATGTTGACATGGCGACAAAGTTTTTTTTTTGCTATATTTTATTTCACGTACACCAACTTTGGGAGATAAATAATAAGAACGACGGGCCATGGAACAACTTATAACGGGAATTCGGACATTGAACAAACACTGTACACGAAATTGGGCACACACACAACGATCGATATCCAAAAATCAATAGAACTTCTAAGTTACTAAGGTATCGTACCATGTAGTTGTTAAAGTTGTGTAAATAGAAGGACTTTGTTCTAAATTTTTAACATGAAGTACAATAAACGCCCACCTGCCTGCCATATTCGCGTTGATGGCTAATTTTTCTAAAGACAGCCATCAGTATGGTGACTAGGTTAACCTTTCCTACGCAGAATCCTGTCCAATCGACATTGATTGCCCCCATTAATTATGTTTACTAAATATTTCCTTAAAATGGCTATGAACACAAATAGTTGTTATAACACTACACTGGGAACAAAAGCGAATGAGCGAAGACGGGTAAATGCTTGTATAAGATATTTGCTATGATTAGCCAAGTGTGAATTTAGCGCCTAACAACGTAACTATTCGACCGCTCTTCAAAATTGGTTACTGTATTTAATGAAATCATCAATCACCGCAAAGCGTTGTTTATCACATTGCTTATCTGGCGAACTCTGATCTAACGGTTCTAACTCTTACGAGTCTCAAAGTAACGATATACATAGTAAGCCATTGTTTACAATCGAATGGACGCCATCAGCGACTGTAAAGACACTTCAATACACGGACAATGTAAAGTTATTGAAAGGACAATGCAAATCTGTCAGGATAGTAATCACTGTGAAACTGTATTGACAACTTAAGATTGACGTGATAACAATTCCATCGAAACGGTTATGAAGTACGTGGAGTCTTATTTAAAAAAAGTTTTCATGTCTTTGTTAAAGATAAAGAAATATTGTTTAACAAGGAATTGTTGCACGTGTTAACTACTTTGAAAATAAATAACATGAATCAAAACAAAATTAGCAGTTTCAACGAGCACAGCGGTTATGATCACATATGTATCACGTGACTTAAACAGGCATTGCACGTGACTTGATTGCCGAATAGGTTTTTGATAGTCGTCCGGCCGGCTGCCATTTTGTATGTAATATTACAACAGCCTGAAAAATCAAGTACTGTATGATTTGGAATGCACATAAGTTGATCAGCAAACGGTTTGTAGGACATAATTTTCGCACAGGTATTTCTGACAGATACTTATTAGCAGTCTTTTCGAACTAATTATACTCGTACGGAAGATATAGATGAAACACAAACGGGAAACTTTTCGATGAGTATAAATTCTACTTGAAGTTTGGTTCATGTTACGTTTCCCTATCCATCATATTCCCAGCTAACATTTCAAATTCGGTATTCGTATTGTTTACAATGAGACTGTTGTGGTTTAAATTGTTGTGAATATATATAGTCTATAGTAATGTGCAAGTACTTATTGGTAGGTATATGTTAACAGATAGAATGTATGGTTGTAAATATATTGAATTTAATAATAACTGTAGCTGTCTCTCTGAATATCTTTCGCTTTAGATTTTTTTGCATAGTTGTAGAGTACCATCTTTTTTCATTCTATTTCAATTTTCGAACCGTATTGAGCGTTCAAAGTTGATATTTTGCCTATGCCTTTTGTCAAAACATTGTTATTTTAAACTACAAGAATTATAGGAATTGATAGGAAATGTATTACTTGCTACTTTTGCACAACCAGGATAATCATCTCGACGTCTGAAATCTGTAAATCTCACACCTGCGATTGAGACATTCATGGACGATCACACAATGTCACACAAGCTCAATATGAAGCGCACTTCGTTCGTTTAGGGGAAGGGTATCTGTGTCAACTTAATTTCCGCACTTCGAAGCAAATTTTGGAAAATTTCACTCCTTCAATGATAACAGCTTTTGTATTTACTACTGAGGTGTTGTTAAGTTGATAATGTGAGATACAGTGCTGGGTTTATTGTAGTATTTTGATGTGTTTACCATTATATCAGTAAACAGGTCCATAAGGTTGGAACTTCGTGTTTACCATGTTTTTATATTGCATGTTTTTATATTGCATTTTACATCATGGTTTACATCATATATAAACTTAGGATGTCGAAATTATGAGCATTCCTTTATGGGGAGGGAGAGGGGTTTAGTCCTCAAGGAACGATGTACATTTATTGAGCTTGTGCGACAATGTGCGATCGTCCCTTAATCCGAAATCATTTTACCTGCATTCTTTGTCCGATCATGAAATTATCTGAAAACGCGTTTTTTTAATGTGATCGAGCACGATAACTGTCCAAGGCCTACATTCTCAAATCGTGTACTGGGGGAGTAATATTGAGTTACAGACTATGAACAAATTAGTTGACAAGTGTAAGTACAGGGTTGGGCGAGGGTAAATAGTAAACATTCCCATGATTGCTAATATTGATGTATTTTTATGAATATTTATCCACAACTGTTACAATGTTTCATATTTTCTATAGTGGTGTATGTATGTATGTATGTATGTATGTATGTATGTATGTATGTATGCATGCATGCATGCATGTATGCATGTATGCATGTATGTATGTATGTATGTATGTATGTATGTATGTATGTCTATCTTTCTGTGTGTGAGTGCGTGTGTGCGTGTTAATGTGTATTTGCGCGTGTCTGAAACGATGACATAAAATAAATGCCAGAATGAAGAAGACCTTTTTAGACGAATATTACAGGACCAACATATTATTTGCTCTCTGGATTTCAGAACCACACCAAAAAGTATAACAGTCTAACTCAAAATGGGGAACATACTAAGTCGACTTTATCGTCAAGTAATACTAGTGACGGATTCTGAACATATACAGTTGATGGTTGGCGAATACCAATGCAGACATCGTGTTTTCGATGTGAGGAAAAAGAAGATCATTGAAAAAGTATGTAAACGGCAACATTAATATTTTCAACTAGAAATAAAATTACATGTTATCATTCATAAATGACCAAACATTGTTGCGGTCATTATAATTTAAGTTGAGGGAGCACATATACAATGCAGCTCATATGAATCGCGATTTGTAACGAAGATTCATTGTGAACAAGGTCAAGATTATTACCTTTTGATATTTTTTGGCACGACGCTATTTAATGAATTAGTCTGAACAAAAATGGCTATTATCTGTAATGGCTGGATATCGGATGGTATTATCTTTGCTGTTATGTATGCCTATCAATATTTTAATGTGTCTTTCTTTTTCTTTGCTTTGACATGTAAACTTTATTATGGATTACTATTGTAACATTTCTAAATGTACATGATATCTAATCCCAGTGATTTTATTGATAGGTGCATGTTGGACATTCTTGTCTGAGAAAACCATCCTATCGACAGGCTATATTTGAAGCCCTTACTCCACAGGTACGATTTGAAATATGACTCACCATTAAAATTATTTACATTTTTCAGATACAATCTACGACATTGGTATCAATGTTTTCACCCTTCTTTAATTTTCCCTGTGCACAATAATCAAATGCAACAGTCAGAAAGTAGACCTATTCTCCTGTGTCTTTTTAATCGCTCCATCTACTGGCAGACAGAAATAATTTGGACTGATTTTTCAATATGTCTATTTAAATTTGATAGTCAACGTAACCCTCGCGTGCAGACAGCATGATCAATTTGGGCCACATTTTCCTTCTGTTTACTTTTAAATCGACTCACACAACCAGAAATAAGAAAATAACAAGAGCAATCCGAATTGTGACTGTGATTCTGTTACTATCCTCAACTTAATTGCTCAATTTCTGTACCTTTAATATGTAAGCATCCCCCAAACATAAACTTATCGGTCGATTCGACAATCAACCCTTATACCATGCAATTTTCTATTCTTTGTTTTCCAGGCCGAAGTATCACAATCTAATGGTGATTTAGATTTTTACAAGAAGGACCAATTCATCCATAGATAGGCGGAGAATAAAGGCATGGAAGTCCTATTCATTTCAGTGTCTACGACAATATTGCAGATAATTAACTTTGTAACGAGACATTGACTTTGACAAGTCTTCACATATTCTGTCCATCTCAAACATACACTTTTATGCAGTCTCCATATATTATTATTGTTATTATTATTTATTTAATTGGTAGATCATGATTGATCACTAAAACTATGACTGCCATTGAGTAAAAAAGTGATATGAGTACCAAAAGTAATCACTACGATGTTTCTGTGATATAGACACATTGTAGTGTACCTACATATTCACAATTTATTTTTAAATCATATTTACAGGTAATATTGAAGAAAAGAACTACACCCAGCCATTATTTTTGGCGCTCATACTACTTTTACTGAATGGTAGACATATTTGTAGTTAGAAATCATTATTTACTGCATGACTCAGAAACTGTAATGCACACTGACTCCATCCGAGTGTCTACGCTCATATCATCAGAGGCAAGCTATCTTTGAAGACATTGACCTTTGACATTGGCCTTCAGGACAAATTATCAAAATTCTAGCCAGTTCCTGTCTATCACAGATACATTTTAGTGTTTACACATTGTCAGTTTCTTTGAAATCCTGTTCACAAATAATGAAGAAAAAGAACTGCACACAAATACTATGTTGTGGTGTTCATGTAATTTTTAACTAAACGCCATTCATTTTTTGAAGAAAAAAAGTTGTTTTAAACTTTGTCGCCATTTGCTCACATAGAAGTAAAGTTTTGTTGTGGTCGTTTGTTTTTTATGGTTGGGACTTTTGGTATATCTTCACTGTGTGTGTTTGTGTGTAAGCATACTATTTCATAAAAAGATATTGAATAAACAGTCTGAAATGTCACCGAAAGATCAACTGTAAGTCAAAATTACATGTTAGTGACTGTGGCGTTCAGATCCGGATTTCTATTACACCATTGCCGTATTGCCATTAATTAAACACAGCATTCCAATCTTAACTTGAGTACACCCTTTTCAGTTTTTGTTTGTGCATAGTAAACTAGCATATTACAGATTAACACCACTCCATGAAATAAAGACATTTTCATAAACATGGGTTTTGGAGAGTCATTTCATGATTTTACATTCACCTACAATTAATTATTTGTTAGAAAATGAGGTAAAAAGCCATAACGTACTCATCAGTGTCACAGCATGTATTGTATGGAAAGCCGTTCAGGCCAAAAGTATTATTTTATTTCATTAATTATTTTCGAATTTTTTGTGACCAAGGTCCGATATTAATTAATTTCGAAAATTTATTTTAAAAAAAACTTTCAATTATATATAACCCTTAAAAAAATTCTAGTTTGACGAAAAATAAAACGATAATCTGAAATAAATGAAAAATTGTTTGACATGGAATGAAAGTATGAATTCCATCGACAAACTATACATACACGGTTAACATTCGTTTGTAACTACGGATAATATTAAATACTATAGCTAAAATAGAATATTACCTTTATGGTTTTGATAGCCGCAAAAATTGTTTGTCAAGAATTTATTTATTTATTTACTTGAGGTTTCTGAAACCCCCCATTGATATCTGCCTTGTATCATAAAGATGTTGTTTTTACGTTACAAAAGAGAAGTTCATATATTAGTAATGTATGTGTCTGTGTTTCCGGCTGTGTGTTCATATGTTTGAGACATTGGTTTCTCAAAAACTGCTGGTTTACTTCAAACGAAACAAATACTCACATTCTTTAGGACAATGACTAGAACTGAACATGTTTTAGTTAACATCATATGAATATTAATTTGCAAAAATAACGATTTTCCGTATTAGGCCATTTTCAGTCTCGCGGCAGATCTCACAAGATCCCACGAGATTACATTGACTGCATGGCAACCACATGAAATTGATATAATTTGGTATAGTGAATTTGCTAATTAAGGGGCACATCATGTATGCTAGCTATAGCTCAGAATCGCATTACCGCAATTAATGTGTGTATGACCAAAACTCTAAAGGAATGCCCATACGGATGGCATTCTATTTGCATCTCATTTATTCATGCAATTGAATAGTTTACATCCTGAATTGGGTCAAAGGGGCATTAACGTGCCAAATACTAGTAGGTAAGTAGGTCATTGTGACAGCTCACACCACAGAACAGTTTACGGAAGACGTCATAGCAGGGTAATTCGAGATTACATTTCAAAGACTTTAACGTCTGCGATCTTCCCAAGACGAAGTTGATAAGACGTCAAGAAATCTAGAAAGCTTGGTATCCGTGTACATGCTTGTATTGTTGGTGCAGAACCAAGATAGAACAACTCCCCAACACCGATATTCGGGTATGTGCAAATCTGTGAATTCCGTCTCAGGATATATAATTCTGAAAAAAGTGACCAAATTATGAACAGGGATTATTGGAAAAGTGTTAGTGTCCTTTTTCTTGTCATGCAAGCGAAAAAACTCATAGGAATCGGAAGTACGTGGATAGGGATGAAATATATTTCATTGCCTGCTCACGTACGTCAGAAATTATTTTCCCTTAACCCTATTCTCATTATCAAACACAGTTACGGAAATACACATGGCAGTGTTTATATAATGTATACTATTCAGTAAGTGTTTTAACAACACTTTCTGAATGCGAGACGGAAAACGTGCAGAATATCACTGACTACTCGACACTACAATTTTACTCGTATCGTTCTGTCTAGGTTTCTCGCACAATACGGTGTGTCATGATTATAAATTTAACAAATGCCTTCAACTCTGCATGTACCCAACGTCAGGCTCTGAATTCAATTATATAAACAGGAACCCAGAACATATTACACAGGTCAAAGAAGAGGTTTCGTTGTATACTGTTGTTGTCCTGTATTTAGTTCCCTTTTGTATTTTATGGTTAGTGGTGCAGTACACTGACACGAACAGCTAATTTATAAGGGGCCTTTCACTAATCACAAGGGGAGAGCCAGGGGAATTCCTCGGGGGAGGGCCCTAAATTTGAAAATGGAAGTTAGGGAGGGTCACATATTACTTTGACTTGTTTGTTAAATCTAACTTTTCATTATTTTGTAATATTGGCATGTTCTCACCGCTGCCACAAGTTCCAAATCGTACTACTACCACATCCCACCACTGCCACCATTGTAAATTAATGTCGTAACAAAGCGCAATGCAGTCAATTAACTGTTAGTTGTGGGGTGAGGAGAGGAGCGGGTATATTCGTAAACCACATGCTTCTTTACTTCACCCGCCAAAACGTACCCACCAAGAGTATCAGCAGAAGTATGTGCTCTGGTTTGCGTGAATGGGATAGTGTATACTGAAATCTGCCTCAGTAGTAAATAGGCCTTACCATAAAGTGTTCTACGTTATTTGTTTATTTCAAGATATATCGTGATGATAATATATGAATAATACATCAAGTATTTAAATGTGGAACGAAGTCAAGAGAACTTTCACAAACAATGATAGGAAGCATGGCAAAAGATGTTGAGTGTACATAAATGCATTTTAGAGCAGTTTTTCTGTAAATGATATCATGATACTCAGTATATAGAACATGAAGTTTCTTGAAACCTTATTGTCGATGGAGCAATCCGATACGCATCGCCAGTCCATATAATGTTATGATAAATTATGATCATACAACTCCCCACCAACTCTAGCATTAGTATTCTGTTTAAAAGCTGCAATAATGCTCCAACTTGGGAAATGTGGTGTTAGGTACAATAACTTATTACTCGTAATATCATACACAGTATTGCCTCAAGTACACCTATTGTTTATAGCTGTATACACGATAAAATAAATCAAAATGATTTTGGGGTTTGCAGTCAAAAATCACCACCCTCAACGTCGATGATAATTTCAACCTGTTTCTTTACTGCTTGTGGATAATATCAACCACAGATTAACAGGTGCAATGTCTAATTACCCAAGTTACAACTAGTACAGTTTTAATGGGGTGCCATATTCAAAATCGATATTTCACTCACTTTGCCACTACACTAACTACAATCATATTATAACATTACCAATTCCAGTGAATTTTGTGACGTCATCGCTGTACATTATTACTGATAATGTACGTACTCCGTTATTGGGCATCGCGGCCCCGGAACGAGCATAACAATACAAGCTTATGTCCGTAAGGTATTTTTTCGAAATGTATGTTGTTACTTATGATTGTCATTTCCACTGTTTAAAAATACAACGCATTCATGAAACAAATTTGTGTTCACAGCAGTTCATTGAAGTGTATATGTATGTGTACGTGTACGTACGTGTGTCGCTATGATTAGTATTCAGCTTCAGGGCCGAACATGACAGACGATGTTCAGCGCTGTGTATATTATACGTTGTTTTGCGTTTCTCGGTCTACAAATTCACTGGAATTGGCAAAACTGTAAAATAATAACAATAATGTACGCCCTCTCCCAGTCCATAATGGACTCAAGCAAACTTTGCACTCCATAATGGGCGAGGCGACAGCCGAGCCCATTATGTCGTTCAAAGTTTGCTTGAGTCCATTATGGGCTGGGAGGGCGTACATTATTGTTTAAATAATATTGCCCACTAATTAACAGATACAATGTATTTTTAGAAGAAATTTACAGTTTTTTAGTGAATATATCCTTTATTACTTGATAAAAAAATGTCCTAGTTGCAGCAAGTGCAAGTTAAACAGTATAAATATTGAAATGAAAGGGGGATCAAAATCTCCCTTGTCGAACTCCAATTGTACTGACGTTTGTTAAATAAAAACTTAGATATCGGTTTTGGGATTACTTGAACCATAGATCCTCCACTATATGCTTAGAACAATAAATAGTATTTCTGCTACCACTCAGTTTGTAAAAACTGATTAATATTTGTTCCTTACATGTCTATCTCGTAAATATATGGAATTTTATGTGTTTTGAGTTTCAACAGCCATATTCAGTTTGAAACTCGCCGACCTCATTACATCAAAGAAAACATTATGTATACATAACATTATGATATCGCATACAAAAAGTGATAACCTACTTTCTTTTTCGAGTTTACGTAAAAAAACACATTATTAATGTGTTTTTTTAATAAATGCTTTTACTTTCAAAGTGACATTATAACAATGACGATTACAGGTTTAGCGCATCATTTCAAATGAATAAGCAATTTTAGTCTGCATTCCTTAGACTGTAATCTAGGAAACACAGAAAAATAAATTCTGGGAACCCTTTCTACGGCCTCTAGATAGAAACTATCAAATCTAGCTCCGAAGAGACCTGCTGTACACTAGGGATAGGCACCATAGGAAGTTATTTAGGAACTCTACATTTCCCTATTAACCATTGAAACAATTACTGAAATAATTTCAAGAATTGTAAAGCTGGTAACTTTGTTTCTTTCCCACAACGTCTCATCTCATAATCTTCCAATTATTTACCTTCCGTAAGAGAGGGTAATGCTATAGTGATGTCTGTCTGTCTCTGTCTTCCTGCCTGTACATGTCTGTCCGTTCGTTAGTTCGTTCGTTCGTCCCACTGTCATAACACAGACGAGATCTCATTTACATATATGTATCTGTCTATGGTGATGTCTGTCTGTCTGTCTGTCTGTATGTCTGTCTGTCTGTCTGTCTGTCTGTCTGTCTGTCTGTCTGTCTGTATGTATGTATGTATGTATGTATGTATGTATGTATGTATGTATGTATGTATGTGTGTGTGTGTATGTATGTGTGTGTGTATCTATGTATGTATGTATGTATGTGTGTGTGTGTGCATGTGTGTGTGTATGTATGTATGTATGTATGTATGTATGTATGTCTTGTTGTCTCTCAAACGCCCTCGATGGCTGACACACACACACAGACAGACAGACAGACAGACAGACAGACAGACAGACACCACACAGACACACACACACACACACAGACACACAATGTACAGGCACAGACGCAAACGCGCGCATACACACAGACACGCACAGACGCACACACATCCTGAAGTGTGACGCTGCTGACAGGAAACTGATGAGACTGTGAAAGAGCATTACCATGGAAATCTACACGTAGAACTGATGTATTAATTTACCTTTAGTAAGGGCATGACCTCACATGTTAGATAGGTAACAGTAACATACGTGTATTATGTCATCGTCGCAACATCTCTTTCTACACCTACTGCAGCTGACAAGTAAATTTTGATCCCAAGGCTTTCGGCATATTTTCAGAAACATATAGGGGCAACGTACAGTCATTGAGCAAAACAGATTGCATTTGGGAGTCTAACCAGAGTTCCTACACTTACAGAAAACATTCACCGAACTCCCTTGCTTGAATTCAACATGTCTTTTAGGCAAGTATTCATTATATTCATTATACCTTTGCCTAGAATTTAGAAATTCTATCAACGGAAAAGTACATCATATCACAGGTACAGTTTCAGTGTACATTTCCGCTATCATGATAGTAATTAATATCAATCTCGTGCCCAAATCGTTATAATAAGTTGAAATTATAAAAGTGACTTGTTGTGGGTTTTTTTTTTAAATATTGAATACAAAAAGATAATCACTACCAGAGAGTTGTAGTATAGCTCCTAGCTGTATGTTCATGAGTTTACAT
>NC_135558.1:15405999-15460999 GCF_964340395.1 Glandiceps talaboti | reverse complement strand
CATATAACCTATGACCCTTTCATATAAAGTTTGTTGAGCTCAGTTTTTTTCTAAAGTAAATAAAAAGGAAAATGACATTGAAAATCCTATAGTTATGCTACAATATGCTCTCTGTATGACCATTCGGCCAATTCGAGCACATAACAATATAGCTGTCATTAATATTAAAACAATTAAGTTAATTTACCTAAAAGTTTGTTATGAGGATAGAGGTATAAACATCCATGAAGTGAAGGCGTTTTCACCGTCACTTCAAGAATGTAAGTTTAGTTGCCAACATAGTTTTCTAGTCTAGACTCTAAGCTTCAAATATTTCGGGCAATTACAATGACATGTGTTGTGAGTAATACTCCTAATAAATAGCCCGAAGCTTAGAGTGTAGATTAGAAAACAAAACTATTGGCGAAACAGTTGGTACCTAAAATCACATTCTAAATACCTCAAATTAACTGCAAACCCAAAGTCAAGGCTGAACATTTCCAGAGTGGCAATATAGTTCACCTCTCCACACTTAATAAAAAATGCGTGTATTATAATAACATTTGTTATTACTGTTATTCGCCAGCTTTCTTAACGATATTCCTTAAAGCATAGCATCCAACCTTGAGACTGTGGTGTTGTGTAGCAGATCTTCATTGTCAAGTTTAACTGCAAATGTAATCAAAGGTAATTGTGATATTTTTTGTAACTGTATATTATATCTATGATGTGTTACATATGTTTATATGTGTTTAAAACAAGTTTTGAACTCAAAAATACCTTGGAAGATTCTGATATTTGGTGAAAATGTTTCAAGACATGAAGACGTGTTTTTTTTAATATGATAACTCAATTGTTGTTTATATCCAAATTAGTCAAAATGTTATATAAAATATTGACATTTTGATAACAAATTCAAGTGATATGCAAATTACGCATGAAATATTATTTTCAGCAGAAAAATCCATGAACATAAAATGTACTAGGCATGACCTGAAATTTAATGAGGATGTTTCTGTAGATGTGTAGATAAAGAATTGTTCATGACATGGACTGTTATTTTCCTTTTTTTGCTTTACTCGCAGAATTCAAGACTATAGCTGATTTCAATACGTTTTATTTGTTGCATCATATCGTACAAGTTTAATTACTGTAATATTTTCTTTCTAACATAGGCAATACCGCTTTAATTTCTAGATTACGTTTGACAAATTGATTCAAATTAGCGTTTATTAATCTCACCGTTTCGAAACTTTAGTAATGTGTAACAAATAGAAAATTTTTATTTTTTGATAAACTGAACTAGGTATAACATCAGACATGCCAGGATATCACCCCACAATTTTAGAAGAATCGGAGGACTATGTTAAATTTCTGTGTACGCACTGCAAAATGCTGCTTAAAGAACCTCTGCAAAGTTACTGTGGCCACAGATTTTGCAGAAAGTGTACGGACGAAATGTTCAGGTTAGTGGAAAATATAATGACAGTTAACCGTTAGATAGCATATACACATGGGAGGTGAAGTTGGATCAAAATACAAAAAATAAATTTGACGATTTTGGTGTCTCAAACATATGTACCATTACTATATTCCAAATCTATAATAATTTAAACAGCTCAATGATATATTTTGTGCCAAACATTGAAGATCATGAATCGAAGAGGGCGTCCCAATACTTCCCTGATGATATGAATATATAATCATTCACAGACTTTTATATTCAACGAATGTATTGATAACAGACATCTGTTGATGCTAGGTCCAACTGTTCATATTTTTTTTTGTTTAAGGAAATAAATATCTTTCAAATTATTTTTTTTTTCAGCAAAACAAATTAAATCCAAGCACACATACCAAACAAGCACGATAAAGACTGCATGGTTTTACATTAATTCAACAGAGTTTGAAATGGAATATTCATTGTTTGTTTTTGTTTTTAGTTTTCAACCAAAGTACAACTGTCCTGTATGCTATCCTGAAGATCCCTCAGAAGAAAACATACTGACTTCGAAAACGGTAATATATTGTATAGATATTTATTAGTACGAAACACTTACGAAGGTGAGCCTGTAAAATGAATTAACATATTAAAGTTAAGCAGATTTTAGGAAGGTTTGTTTTTTCATCGACAATTTAATTTTACATGCGAACTAAGAAAAGCCATTTGTGTAACCGTCATTCAACTTCAAACTGTGTAATACACAATCATTTGACCAATTGCTTAATTAACGATGGACATGGGAATAAGGCATGACATATATTATTTAGCCTGATATGACATTTCTTCAACACTTCTTATATTAAGTCGATCCTTAACGAAAACATCTAATTGTCCATCGCTCCTTATAATTACTTATTTCACTGGTGTAAGTCTTATCTACCTACCATAATGTTAGTGTTTTAACTTATGATTATAATTACTACTACATAATCAAGTGATGTACACATTGTACAATATCAAATCGGAATTGCTGTCTGATAGCTCAATCTGTTATCATGCTAAATTGGCATTGTCTGCTTGGCTTAATGTTATCGGTCATTATGTCTTCGGTTGCACCTAATTACACCACCTTGATGAGCTTGGCCTAACTTTAACTTACATTACCACATTCTATCTTACCTTAAACATTCTCACATAGCTTGCCTTGCAGTTTTTTATTGTTTTTGTAGTGTCCAGCGCCTATGAACTTTTAGGATGTATGGCTACTATTACTATTAATACTATTAGTATTATTATTATTGCCTTGCTCTAATTTACTCATTTGTCTTGCCTAAGGACAACTCATATGAACCCATCTTTACATTGCTGAACTCTTATCTGGCTACGTTGGCATACTCTGCCTTACCTCCCCTTTTCATGATTAGTAAAATTCATATACATGCTATTATATTGCATGTATCTACCCTAACTTTAATAATCACCACATATTGCCTAAACATGACATTACATTACCATATACCTAAATTACATTGCCACATATGCCTACATTACCTTGCATAAGATCAGTCGCAATTACTATAAACACCACTCTTTACGTAACCTTACCATAGCTTGCCAAGTTTGCCTCTTCTTATCTTTCCTTACCTTGCGTCTTCGTATCCTAATATTCTCCAAAAGGTTTGTAGTAGCAGACATTGCTGACATTTGTTGCTATGAATACTATATATCAAGTCTTTCTACCATACCTTCATTTCTAACATCGTACTCTGTAGTATCATACCTTATTATCCGTATGCTATTTAACTACAAATACCTGTCGTGTATAATTTGTCATACCATACAAACATATGTATCATACAATCCATGGCCAAACAAACATATTGCCCACAATGACAACTACAACAACAACAACAACAACAACAACAACAACAACAACTACTACTACTACTACTACTACTACTACTACTACTACTACTACTACTACTACCACCACCACCACCACCACCACTACTACTACTACTACTACTACCATGCAAACTCACCTAAGCCCAAACCTACTATCTGGTCGTCTTACATAGCCTTACTGTAATTTACTGCACCTTACCTTACCATACCACAGCACACCGTACCTTAACTTGAAATATTATGACCCAATATTACCACAAAAAAAAGGTTTTGAAAATTTAAGTTTAATAGAGAACATAACATCTTCTTTTTATTTGAAACCAGATGTTTCCAGATAGAGCCATTCAACGAGAAATGAACAACTTAAATACGAAATGCATCAACGGTATGTGTAAATGGAAGGGAAAATTTTACCAGTACGAGGTGAGAATATTTGGCAACCTAATATGGTGGCAATAGTTTCGAAAGAGCATAGCTCGCTACCCTCAACTTCAGACGTTTCTAATGTATTATCATAACCTAGCAGCAGCTTGGATATTTTATGTTATCTTGTCCTAATTTGTTTGTTGAAGTTTCATTTTAATAATCGTCAATAAAATTATGTGTTTACTTAATCAGAGACATGAAACTGCTTGCCAGTATGGATTAGTGGACTGCAACAGGAGTGGTTGTTCAGAGAAGGTGCGAAGGATGGACATGGATGTACATTTGAATGTGAATTGTATCATGAGAATAGAAAAATGCTCATTCTGTAAGGAAGATGTAATATACAATGATATGCAGGTAAAATCTGATAGTTCATATTTTACAGATAGGAATATTATATTGTACGTCACAATTAATGATAATAGAAAGAAACAGAAAATAAACAGACAGACAGACAGACAGACAGACAGACATACGCGCACGTACGCGCGCACATACATACATACATACATACATACATACATACATACATACATACATACATACATACATACATACACACACACACACATACAAACATACATACATACATACATACATACATACATACATACATACATGCATACGTACGTACGTACGTACGTATGTACGCACGCACGCACGCATGCATGCATGTAGATGAATGATCAAACACCTCTCAATGATTAGATGCATAAAACAATGACAAGACAAGTGAGATAATAAAGGCTGGCGTAATCGTTCATTGAAGGATGTTTTGAGAAATTAGCGTGAAACGTAGTCAGGTTTTTAAAAAGACTGTGCAGTTGCGTTTAATATTAATCTTCACTTTATGAATGCCATAATCTGAAATATCCGAAGTCTTTGATGTTAAAATTTCCTAAAGAAACATTTTTCACCTTGTACGAATTCTTCTAAAATGCAGTCATCAGGTCCACGAGTTCATTTGGACCATATGCCTTCATTTCTTGAAAACTCGTCAGTTATTATGCTACGAGTTAAGTTTATCTCCCATTTACCAATGAATGTTTCTCTGAATGAAATGGAAAGCGCTGTTTTATAGTCCCAACGTTGTTGAGCTACATATTTCTGTGACCAATGTTTTGCTATTCTTCCCATAATATCATGCCAACTTGCATATCCTATTGTTTTTTTTTTCTGCAGAGTCACCATGACCAATGTCGAAAATACCCGATTCCTTGCAGGAACTGTGGTCAAGAGATATTTCGTGAAAAGGTGAGATTTAGAAAGTTCGAATGGTTACTTTCGTGATAGTAAAGTTATTTTCATATAGTCCTCCTGTAGTGCAGCGCCTTACTACTATACTAATAGTACCTTTGGCACAGAAGTAATCCACGTATGTCTCTTGTTGCAAATCAAATAATTTATAATGTCTGCCGATGAATCTTGATTTTACAGCTTTTTTCGCTTTTGACTATAAACCTTTCGGTAGGCTTTTAACTGTCGACGACACGACCATTAGACTATTCAGTATTTCTGCCATTGATTTGTTCGTATACTGCTTGATTCCTTCTATTTTGAAAACCTTTTTTTTAATCATTCATGAATGTTGCAAAACCTGTAGCTACTACCTGTTGACAACCCTGAAGATAATCTTTCCCCGTACCTTTTGATACCAAGCACTTACCGACCTTGGAGTTAATCATTTTTATGAATTGTGTTAATTTAAATTTGTGTGTTGTGCTGCCATAATTTGTAGCTTGAAGAGCATACTGACGTAAATACCGGAGACTGTCCGAGGAAAATGCAACCATGCGAATACCAACAAATTGGATGCGACATAATGGTAGGTTTTTAATGGACTTGGTTTCTATTAAAGGGGCGCTTCCTCGTACCGCAAAAGTGGAGTGAGATCGTCACCTTTCCTCATCTTAAGATTTGTTATATGTATATGTTGAATAGCATATATGACATTCTGTCACTCAAGTAAAAATACTAAAAACACTTGCATAAAACAGCAGTGTGACACTAAGAGTATTGTAGTATAATGTTAATATCAATCACGTGGCTTCTATGACATTACAATGGTCTTTTCTGGAATTGTTAGAAAGGTTCATTGCATAGTGGGAATGTGGCTTCCTTCTACATTTATTTATACTTGCAATACGTTAATAATATATTTATAATTTATAGTGAAGTTTGAATTCAGGCAATTTCCAAAGGATTGCTTTAAATACTTTCGTGAATTGTGAATATGTGTAGCAGACTTGTCGGGGTAAGGTTCACTGAGCTTGGAGATCTGTACAAACAGGCTCTCCGTAGGAAAGGTCTGTCAATTCTAAAAGACCCATCCCACCCATTATATGACAGATTTCAGTATCTGCCTTCAGGTCGCCGGTTGCTGGTGCCTAGGGCAAAGAAAAATATATTTAAGAAGTCGTTTGTCCCATCTGCTGTCGCTGTTTTAAACGCAAATATGCCGAAATCACTGACAAGGAGCAGGGCTCCAACACCTGTCAGTCGAGACTTTTAGTCAGTCTTGGACAGTTTATATTCAAATTGTGTGTGTTCCGTCTTTTTACTCTGCTGTTTCTGTAAGTTGTTTTGTCGTTATTGTCATTGTAGCCTGGTGCCGAAGGCAAATTTCCATTGTATTGGATAATAAAGTATATATATTATATTATATTATACTTCAGTAGGAAGAATAATACGAGCATGGAGCAAAGACTACGCACTAAAATGTCCAAATTCAGCTTGTGTGTGTTTAAAAACAATAATTCTACACTTGAAAAGTGCATTCATTATTTTTAATGAAATACCGATTGATTTCCATGATTAGAAGCAGCAAATGACTACATAAATGGCTTAAGGAATTTTTTGGGTTTCAGTTAAAAGAAATGTCACTCTTGTCCTTTATAGTATTGTATATCTTCGCATAGAGGTCGGCATGTGTGATCAATTGGTCATGATTATAAATCATGTTGTTTTATCTCCTGAAATCCTATAAGGTTGATGTTGGACAGCAGATGATACACAACGGAGAGTTCATTGAACATCATATGACTCTACTTCTTCGAGTTGTATCAAATATCTCGGGATTCAGAGAACGGGTTGAAGAGGGCGCTGCACAAGTTCAACAACTCGCTGTGACAGTCGGTGAGCAGAGAGGCACAATTGAAAGTCTTCGTGAGCATTTAGGTCGCATGGAAAACGACTTGAAACACATTCCTGCTCAAAGCCGTGCTTTACCCTCTCATATCAGCCTACAGAAATATCACGAAATAGTCGATAAATTGGGGAAATCAACTAGCGATTTGAACAATAATTGCAGCACGCTCGACAGAAGGGTTACCACCTATGAGGGAATAGTTGCTGTCGTGAATGTAGAGGTTGAGCGGAATGCAGAGATAGTGCAGAAGATGAACAAGGAACATCGGGATATCAGAGAAAACTTGGATGGTATGGATAGAAAGACGAAAGCCCAAGACCGGATAATTGCTCTGAAAGATGTCACCCTCGCTGAACAAGACTTACGAATTCAGTCCTTAGAGATGGCTAGTTATGATGGTATTTTGACCTGGCGAATCACAGGCATTGCAAGGAAGAGACGTGATGCCATTTCCGGTCGTACTCTCTCCATCTATTCACCATACTTCTTTTCAAGTCGGCATGGCTACAAGATGTGCGCGCGCATCTACTTGAATGGCGACGGAATGGGAAAAGGAAGTCACGTGTCCCTTTTCTTCGTCATTATGAAGGGGGAGTACGACGCCATTTTGAAATGGCCGTTCTGCCAGAAGGTAACCTTTATGTTGATCGACCAGAACAACAGGGAGCATGTGATCGATGCATTTCGACCTGATCCAGACTCATCATCATTTAAACGTCCAACAGGTGACATGAATATCGCTTCAGGATGTCCACTGTTCATGGCACTGAGTGTTCTGGATAGCAGTCACCACGCATACATCAAAGATGACACGGTTTTTTTACGTATCATCGTCGACACCAGCGATTTGTGACCTCCATGTGTCTTAGCTCCCCGTGCTGGAGGTTGGGCAACGTCCTTTTGCGGATGGCAGAAAGATACAACCATTGCAGAGAATATGACAATGTGACGGACCCTTGCTCAAGTTGTGGGCGTAAGTGGAGATCAGTGTCTACAAAGAAAGATAAACTCTTATACAGATGCTCAATAATGATAAATACTTACTTGGTGACCTTGAAATTCCAAAATTTTACTGCTAGAAATACGTCATTTCATAGCTCACATTCATTGACTGCACCCCTAACAAATTGTATTATTCAAATTCGATTCAAAACCATTCACCTTGTTTATTGGACGTTTTTGATTTTTAAAACACCAAAAAATAAAACATTTCAAAATATTTCATTTTTATCTTGACAAACATATGAGAAACAGGCTTTATAACAAGGAATATGTTCGTCAGTAAAGATGAGCAATGAGCAATAGTGAGGCCATCATGTTTTAGTTCCACATTTAATTATTTGCTGTTTGTAGAGATTTATGTTCTTAGGAACCCCAAACTCCACTTACGCCCATTTCGCCAACCTATAAGTTAATAGACTTATATGTGTCAAGTCCACGCTGATGAAAATACTTTTACAAGAAATCACACCATAATATACCAATTTGTACAAGTCGACAAACGGGGAGCAAACAGACTAAATTGTAATATATTGGCATATTGAAATGATGTGACGGGATGGAGAACATCACTATTCATATTCGGACAGTTGCATCGCCAAGAAGAGCCTAAACAATGTACAGCAGTACAAAATCAGTGAAAGAATTAAATTCCTCATTGCTTCAACATTAATCTTGCCCTATAAAGGATTTTAGTCATTCCAAAACAAATGGCAGTGGCTACGCGCGCTCAAACCATAAATGTGCATAATCGGAGCTCACAATCAGCTATCACAAGTACAACATATTTGAACCATTTTTGTCCATTTTGACTTAAAATATTCGAACAGTCTGAATTGCATATATTGATTGAAATATCGAAAACAGTTTAGTATAATTTAAAATAGTCGCAACCTCAGCGACAGTTGCGATGTGCTGCTGACATGACCTTTAGCAACTGCTTAATAGATGCCGCCAAACAGCGCTCGCATCTGCGTTGTGGAAACTCTGATGAGCCCTACTTTAATCTGCTGTTTTTAATGGAAGGTCGATAGGTAACATTAAAAGTAATGACAATTTGATCAAATGTGATTTTTTTTACAAAATATATTTACTATGCTCTTAGAAATTGAAAAGAAAATATGGGGTTGCCTCGCTTGTTTTTTTAGGAACAGTACAACATGCACTGCAAAATATCTTTAATGAAAATTATGAAAATTAATTTTCTTCTTTATATGTCAATAAACAATAAATTTGAATGTGTATTTCCAGTATTAATAGCTTCATACCTAGCCATATATCTGTAGGAAAAGTGGTATTTAAACATCAGTTTTTTTTAAAGATTGCCATGGTATTTACCATAAGCCTGGTTATTTTATTGAAAAAATACTATATTTTCATTGAAAAATCTCTCATCTGGTACTGTTAGTTTTATAGACAGTGTGACAAGATGTACACTTTATCATGTACTACTTGAAAACAGAACAAAAATTGTTGGTCGCCACATTTGTTTTTGTGTTGATGAGCTTGTGAAAATCTATATATTAGTAATTTCCAAAGCAGTATACTTTCCATAGACCAGTTCTGTTTGGGCATGTTTTAATATAGAGTCATGTGCCAGCAATTGGAATGCAATGGATGTAAAATTGTAAGTGTTCCGAGGAAGCATAAACGGGGATTTGATTTGTAAATAAACAATTATATCACGTTTATCAAAATCGATGCAGTAGTTTTTTAGATATCGTGTCCACAGAAAGAAAGACAAGCAGACAGACAGACAGACAGACAGACAGACAAAGGTATAACATAACCTTCACTTACGGGGTGTGGGGTTTATAACTACATTATCAAGCTAACTCGGACATGTGCAATCTGTTATCGTCAATATACGTACCACATTATATGGAATTTGAAGCTTGTACCCTTAAGATATTTAATTATGCAAATGAAACATTAAAACAAAAAGCTTTAGGGAAACTTGCGTTTTGGCATCGTCATTCTATGTACTATGTATAATTATAAATTATACCAAATTATACGACACTGTTGAGAACAAACGAGTGTGCCAATTATACTGTTTCTTGCCAAATGATGGTGTATGCAATATAGTATCCAACAGTTCATTGCACGGGATCATTTGATACAAATCTGTGACGTTTTGGAAGTTTCCACACGATGTCTGTGAACTTACCAAAACAGAACTTTTGAAAAACAGACAGAAGAGAGAAGATCTGAAGAAGAAACTATTATATGAAAATGACCATAAACCAAAACACATACTTTGTACGTGTAAGGCGGGCGTTATTTCTTGTCAAATTGAAAAAAAATTAATCGGTGATAAGCAAACATGCCATACAAGTTGTATTATGGTCTTTGCAGACTAACTGACCTGATAGCTAATTTATAGTAATAATGACTTTTGGTTGAAATGGTCGAGTATTATTGTACCTACTGTTACAATGTGTGTCTGTTTTTATGTCTGCCTGTCTGTCTGTCTGTCTGTCTGTCTGTCTGTCTGTCTGTCTGTCTGTCTGTCTGTCTGTGTGTCTGTTTGTCTGTCTAATCGTTTGCTTTTCTAAAAGCTACGTGATTTTGTCTAACATGGTGTAATTTCTGAACAAATTTTGTGCATGTCAATCTCCAATTTGCTTATCGTTTGACAAAGTTTGATGTTTATTAGAACACATATTGGTGAGCGCGTTTTGGGTCTGTCTGTCTGTCTGTCTGTCTGTCTGTCTGTCTGTCTGTCTGTCTGTCAGTCTGTCTGCCTGTCTGGCTGTCTGTCTATTTGTTTGTTTGTCTCGACGGCTGTCTCTGGTTTGTAGCGAGTGTTTTTCTAGCTGAGATAGGTAATCTATACCAGATTTAAACTGAATGCCTCCCGTAAGGGCAAACCCGTATATCTTTGAGCCTACACACATTGTTGGAATGCAAATTCTGAACTATAGCTATTATACATAGGAATACGAAACTGTATGGGGTTTGAAACTTACATAGTTAACATATTGCCTAATTTAAAAAAAAAAACCAATCATTTAATTATGTAAATTAACTATTTAGCTTAAGTTACACCATCAAGCTTTAAATGATGCATGCACGTCTTTACCATAAATGCATATACTAAATTATCTGAAATTATGCATTCTAACGATATTATTTCCCAATTATCGAAAAGTTTACTTATGGAAGCCCATGACGATTAAAAAGTACATAAACAACTATATCAAACACGTATGATTTGATATGGTTGATGAATGTAACAAGTTAAATGAAATTTGAAGTTTGCATTCTTAAGATATAGCCTAATTACCGAAAATCATTAATGATGATTACCCATTAAAATTAAAAACTATGCCAACAGGATTTAGTGAATATGTGTGCTTTCTCATGGTTGATGTATGGGCTAACTTATATGGCCATTACTAATTCAAATTACTCATTAAAAGTAAAAGCTACGTCAAGACACCTCATGTGCACATTGTTATGGTTGATATCACTAATTATGCAAATTACTCATTAAAACTAAATAAATCTATGCTCACAGGCTTTATTGGATAAGTGTGCTTTGTTGTGGTTAAAGTGTGTGCCAAATTATATGAAATTTGAAGAGTTAATTTGAAGATACAGCTTAATTACTGAAAATATTTAATTATTCAAATTACTCATGAAAATTAAAAGGTTTTCAAACAAACTTCATAGGACAAGTGTACAGCAACCGAGGAGACTCGTGATATCACAAATCGATGTTAATTTTTTTAAAGTAGGAAAAAGTATTTCATATCAATTTATATGTTAAAAAAGAAACAAAAGTTTGTTTCATATTTATTTGCGTTTGCAAATCAATTTCAAAGTTACATTCATTTTTATTTTCATTTGCATTTCAAAATTTCTCCGATTTAAATAGGTTTTCATTTTCACTTGCATTTGAAATCTATTTTCATTTCAAATTCATTTTCACTTGCATTCGCATTTCCAAATCGATTTTCATTTTAAATTTGTTTTCGTTATCACTTGCAAATCAATTTCCAGTTCAAATTCATTTTCACTTACATTTTCAAATCGATTTTCATTACAAATTCATTTTCATTATAACTTGCGTTTGCAAATCGATTTGCAATTTAAATTCGTTTTCATTTTCACTTGCACTTGCAAATCGATTGGCAATTAAAAATCATTTTCACTTGCATTTGCAAATCGAAAAAAATAAAAAAATTATTTCACAACATTTGGCAGTTTAAAAAAAGAATAAAAGTTTGTTTCATATCAATTTGCATTGTGTTTTGATTTTTTTAAAAAAACAACAAAATGATGAAAATAGAAAAAAGTAAAAAAAAAAATGAAAAAGTTTATTTCACTTCAATTTGGTTGTTTCATGTCAATTTGCATTTGCGAATCGCTATTTCATATTCGTTTTCACTTTCATTTTCATTTGCAAATCGATTCGCATTTCAATTCGTTTTCACTTCCATTTGCAAATACATTCGCATTTCAATTCGTTTTCACTTCCATTTGCAAATACATTTTCATTTCAAATTCGTTTTTACTTTCATTTGCAAATCTATTTTCAACTCCTCGGTTGCCGTAGGTGCAGTGCCCCTTTATCAGCAGTAAATCAATTTTTAACGAATCTTTCCCTGTTTTTACTTTGTACTCTGTAACTCCTTCAAATGTTGGTTATCCTAGTTGTTTCAAATGACTTTACTCATGTATTTTGAATCACCTTTTCACATTCACTCAGTGCATCTGTCAATGCTTGCTGTTCCCGCTTTGTCTGTTGACTCACTTGATACAGTCAGAAAATATTGTTGCTTCAAGGGAATGGTGCTATAAACAGGGATATTTAGTCACATTGCCATTCGTTCACATACAGTGACAAGTCTGGTATAAGGGAGTCGTCATTATTTACGACATACATACATACATACATACATACATACATACATACATACATACAATATCAAACTTTTTATTTTGAATTTGAATTTCCTTATAACGTTATGGGTGTAGCATATTTCAAGAGGGAGGGGTAACAATGAATACAGCTTGTTTTCAAAGTAGTACCATAGGTAAAATTTGAAATTAGGTGGTATTAGTTGAATCAAAGTATGAGGGAGTCAAGTGGGGTGGGTATGGGAGGTGGTTTCCCCCTCCCGTCCTAAAGATTTTTGAATTTCAAGGACTAAAAGAATGCTTTCTGGTGCTGTAAAATTTTGAGTAGCCCTTCCTTTCACTCCCCAGTTTTTGAATGACCCCCCCTCCCTAAATTCCTCCGACCCCCCCCCCCCCCCCCCACCAGGTCGCAAATAATGACGGCTCCCTAAGTCAGAGTATAAGTATAATTAGTTGCCGATCAGAATAAGATACGCAGACCATCACAGACAAGTATCTTCTTACTTGTATATGATACCATGAACGTGCTTGCACTACAGAGCATATGGTTTCCTCATTACTCATGAATATTGATACTAATCTGAAACAACCGCCCATCCTTCCTAAGAAGCCAGAGTTTGTTATTTCGCAGTACCGCGGAAGAACAGCTCTGGTTTGCGAGAATGAGTTTCATTAGAATTGATGCATTAGTTTATTGAGATAGCATGTTCGCAGATAGACACAGACACAGACACAGACACAGACACAGACACAGACACAGACACAGACACAGACACAAAAACAGATACACACAGACACAGACACAGACCTAGACAAAAGCATAACATAACCTCCCCCTTACCGGAGGTAAAAACCTATCCTGTAAACACAAATCACACAATAAACGAACAGTCGCTCGTAGTGTATGTATCGCCTTTGAGCATAACACTTTTATTTTGACAGGTGCAGTTGACGAAGCTGTTCTAGTGTTACGATCCAAAATATCGTATTTCGTAATTATGGGAATAAATTCTACATTTCGGCATTCTAGGCCATAGGTCAGAAATAGACTGGCGATGACGAATCTGGGCAAACATGATGTCGCTAAGAATTCACATGATTGGATAAAGAAAAGTGTATAACAATATTTATGATTGCATGATCTTATGGTATGATTCTATTTTTAGTTGTTTTGTAAATTCCATTGTATTCGAAGTATAGCAACAATCTGTTCTTATGCAATTTTTCACTCGGCTGGAAAGTTTGTTTTCGATCGGTAGCGTAGGAGGACAAGGAAGATTTGCTGCGGAGAATTCCTGAGTTGATGCATTGGGAGGGGAAAACATGGAATGGGTACCGGTGGGGGAGCAAACATTGTGTACAGCATAAAGAATTGTTGGTGTAGTTTCAGAGCAACCAGTGAAAGGTAGGGCAGATGTGTTTCATTACCAATGGGAGGGCACATTATAAGACCAGCTACACACCCGACCACACCCACATTTTTGGGGAAAATCGTTATTGGTCTGAATTGACTGCACCTGTTTTGAAAGCACATCCGCTCTTTTTACCACACAAAGCAACATTATGCATGGCCGCCTGACAGTTTACGTGTAAATTCGGATTTGAATTGCTCTATAGGTGACCAATCATAGTGTGTATGTGTTAAGGGATGGACCATTTGATATCCTGGAAAGAAAATCACCCCAGAGGCTACTCATTCGTTAAACCAACAGTAAGATAAGAGGTAGACATGTCCAAGTCTCAAATCAAAGTTCTTCCCTCCACCTCTTACTGTCAAGATGCTATTAAACTTTATTTCTACGGTGGACAAGGGGGACATTTCCGCGCTCTCAATGATTGGGCGTTCAAAGCAATTTCCGCGCTCTCAATGACAGAGTTCAAAGCAATTTCCGCGCTCTCAATGACTGAGCGTTCAAAGCAATTTCCGCGCTTTCAATGACTGGGCGTTCAAAGCAATTTCCGCGCTCTCAATGACTGGGCGTTCAAAGCAATTTCCGCGCTCTCAATGATTGGGCGTTCAAAGCAATTTCCGCGCTCTCAATGACAGAGTTCAAAGCAATTTTCGCGCTCTCAATGACTGGGCGTTCAAAGCAATTTCCGCGCTCTCAATGACTGGGCGTTCAAAGCAATTTCAGCGCTCCCAATGACTGAGCGTTCAAAGCAATTTCCGCGCTCTCAATGACCGGGCGTTCAAAGCAATTTCACCGCTCTCAATGACCGGGCGTTCAAAGCAATTTCCGCGCTCTCAATGACTGGGCGTTCAAAGCAATTTCCGCGCTCTCAATGACCGAGTTCAAAGCAATTTCAGCTCTCTCAATGATAGAGTTCAAAGCAATTTCAGCGCTCTCAATGATAAGAGTTTCAAAGCAATTTCTGCGATGTCAGACATTTCTGCAACAGAAACGATTTATCTGACAGAAGCGATTTCCCAGACGTACAGAAGTGGAATCCCCACAAGTCATGTGTTAGTGACATATGTTTCATGTGTACACACAAGTACAGAATTTGGAGGAGTCATGCAGAAGCTCAATTGTTGTATGCAAGAATTTTAGAAAGATTGGTACCCCATCCATAAATTGTAACAATGCACTTAGTATGCTTGAGGGAGAAATAATCACTTTACAAATGCCAGTTGATGTTCATGAACAATACAAATGTCTTCAGCAGAAAATGTTGCAGAACATGACAGTAATTTGTAACTCATTTATGTCCACTATATGTAATATCAATGTTATGTCCTTGAATGATTAAAATTATGTAGCCCAGACACTTCGCAAATGTATTTATGATGTATCAATCTGAGACTTCCAATAGTTTGAGATTGAAAGATAGTCGGGTGCGTGACTAACGACGTCCAAGTAAAATCCCATCTATCCATGAGATGATATGATTCGTTTTCAAACCATGAATACGTTTTTAAGCAATCGACATTTAGAAATACAAGTAATTTCGAAGTTGATTTTTGGATGTTGATATCGATTTTTGAACATTCGTTTTTTGAGACTCATCTAAAATCAAAACATGAACCATGTTTCACTTTTCTCAGCTGTTTAGAGGGCACTTTTTATCGTTACATTAATGTAACATTTGTGCCACTAGGCTCGACTCAAAGAGACATCGCAGGGAAGCGAACCGGACGTCTTCGTTAATATCCCATCGATCATCCGAGTCGGGCATGACGTGGCACAGCAAATCGATAGCCCCACTTTGAGTACGAGGAATTCACACATCGGGTATAATAAACTATCATGTCAGAATACTGGTTTAATAATTTTTTTTAAAAGTTCTGTGCTTGTGAAATAGCGTCCCCTGCCACACGACCTGTCTGATTTAAACCGTTATGTATATTCTTCAACCAGCAGTGGATGTCGTGTTGACATTTTTCCCGGCGATACACTAGTGTCATTTTCAATTCGAAAACCTCCCCGTCGATGCGAATTCGCATCGCCATCTTCGCTACTCAGCCTTATCAAGTCTAACACTACACACAGGTGTGTGCGAGTTAAGATAAAAACTGAATACTAATGAGATGGCGAATGACTTAGTTTCAACCAATGGGTGAACGTATTATACAGTAATAGACTTTACACTCAATGTAGGCGTAACTAGTTTGACTGACATGTACAAATATAAATATCAGCCTATCAGGAATTATCATTAAATCGAAGTCACTCATCAAATTTTAGCGAACAATAATCCACATCTAGCTAGATCTGTCAGTGTTTTTTAAAAAAGGAAAAAATGACACGCATGATGGGTAAAGAATGTACGACGTTAAGCTTATTAGATCTCATTAATTTGATCTTTCGCTAAACTGTGCCAAGTCTATTGCCATGCTGTGTTCCAAGCCCGCTCGTAGAACTAACAGGTCGATCGCACGAAAGTCCAGGGACATGGGAACCTTGTGTTCATAGTGGTCTGAGGTTTAACACAAACGTATAGTAATGACTATGTTACGTCGATTCACCCAAAATGTGCTGGAAAGGGGTAGGGGTTTTGTGCGAAGTCCCGTCTTAAGTATTACATAGATCAAGGGTCTCGAGCTCTGTAAGTTTTTGTGTGGAAGGTCTAGAGTTTGGGTTTACCGTTTGGATTTGGAAGTCTCAGCAGAGTCATCTTATTTTATTTTACACAGTCTAGTTGCGCTGCCGGCCCCTCCCCATCCCCGTCTAGGTCACATCACAAATATATTTCAACTGTATAACATCGTCGGTATGACATCACAATAAATACATTTGATTGAAAAAATAATGCCGACGATAACTACCTAAAAACAATTCTTGTATAATGTACAAACAACCGTCACTGTATGGGATGGACGGCTGGTGTCAGTTAGTCATGCAATATGCGCCAGAAACGAGGTCCCACCTCAAATATTGATTACAAATTTACAATTTATTTGTACATTAGGACGTCCAAAAGGATATTTTCATATTCTAACGGTATCTGTTGATTGTTGTCTTTGCTTTCCTTTGATCTTCGCTGATATCATTTTTAGTAAACAACCTGCAATCTTCATAGAAACTGTAGATAGTACGAGTAAAAGGTGTCCCTAACTTTCCAGTAAAACGTTGAAACGTGAAACGTTGTTTGTGGTTTGTTTTTGATTGCGTTTCAAAAAACGAAAGTTCGAATTTCGATATCAACACCTGAAACACTAAGTTCTAAATTCACATGTAATTTCAAATGTTGATTGCTTAAACACGTAATCATGGTTTGAAATTACGTCAGAAACGAATCACATCATATCTGGATAGATTGGGATTTCACTTGGACGTCGTTAGTCACGCACCTAGTCAGTATGCAGACAGAGTATCGAGGATAGACTTCACGTGTTGTCATCAGAATGTTGAAACAACTATTCCAACCTTGGTTGCAGTCAGTATATATGAAAGTTATCAAGAAATTGATATTTGTGTAAGATGAAAGGACTATGATGTTGTGATTATTGGCAACAGGACACTACGCCCCCAGACAAACAACCCGTAGGACAAATGTGCCCCCAATCACGCCTACAAATACACATACACTTTCATTTCAAACATGCTGATAAAGACTGAAATATTGATAATGAAATGAAATTTTAGAAAAAACGAAGTGCGATAAACATGGGATTTGATTTCTAAATAAACAGTTATTACCTCATAAACAGGACCACTTTCGACCCTGCCCTAGTATGTAATTATCCCACCTGAGGCCTTTCTCCGGGGACATTTATTTTCGGGGGGGGGGGCCTAGAACCGTCATTATTATGTTAAAGAGAAAATGGAAAGTACACGAAAAACTCTGATATTTAACATCTAATAAAACACTAGAATAGATTGCCTACGAAAGAGAGAGAGAGAGAGAGAGAGAGAGAGAGAGAGAGAGAGAGAGAGAGAGAGAGAGAGAGAGAGAGAGAGAGAGAGAGAGAGAGAGAGAGAGAGAGAGGAAGAAAAGTGTTGCTATAGCTACCTGACCAAGACTCCACCCCTCAGCAACTGTCTGGCATATGAAAAGTTTGTTTCGAATAAAACACGGGATATCTAGACCTGAAATACTGGGAAAATCCGACTTTCTCCATTAAGGTACTGAGACGAGCCAAATACAGGCACCCGGGGCGTGACACCAACAAACTTTCCGCAACAACTATCTCTGACAATACCTGTTACTATAGTTATCTCTGATAATATATGTTACTATAGCTATCTCTGACACTACCTGGTACTATAGTTATCCCGGACAATGCCTGTTACTGTTACGGCATTAAATCTCCCAATACTAGAATGTATTTCGTGCAACTCTAGAATGTGTTAAATGCATTTATTACAAGTTCCCTGGACCGTCCACCCGATCTTAGAATGTATTTCGTGCAGTCAAAGAATGTAAAAATGATTTCTAACTTCTGTTAAAAAAATGTAAAACGTGCATGAGTTAATTTCCTGCAAAATATATGACTTCTGGCCATGGATGCAATACCTGTTACTATAGTTATCTGTGACAATACCTGTTACTATAGCTATCTCTGACAATACCTGTTACTGTAGTTATCAATGACAATGTGTACACACGTGCACCGTCACTAGTGTCCACAATTTTTACCAGTTACATGTACTTCCGGGTCATAACACTTCACTAACACATGACTTGTGGGGATTCCACTTCTGTACGTCTGGGAAATCGCTTCTGTCAGAGAAATCGTTTCTGTTGCGGAAATGTCTGACATCGCGGATATTGCTTTGAAACTCTTATCATTGAGAGCGCTGAAATTGCTTTGAACTCTATCATTGAGAGTGCGGAAATTGCTTTGAACGTCCAGTCATTGAGAGCGCAGAAATGTACCCCTCGTCTACCGTATTACCAGATTTAAACCAATAATCGCAGAAAAAAAGTTTAAATAAATATGGAAGACTCCAACAAAAGAATAAAGAAAAAAGAAAGTATACGGATAGACATGGTGCAAAATCGACGCTTACTGCGCTCGCGACAGCTGACGTACTCCGCTGCTTGGCGTGCTCGAGCTCCATCGTATTCCTTGCTTAAACTTGTAATACAGAGGGGTAGGACACGGCATCGAATAAAACTGGACGCTTCAAATCGAACATATGATCCATGAATTTTCTCTCGAGGCTTGATACCACCTGCTGCCCTCTTGTGGCGAGATATATATTTCGCATGTTGCAGTGGCGTTTGCGGGACAGTAAAACAGATTGCCGAAACAGCATATTATATGAACTGAAGCTCCGAAACGTTGCGTCTTTTGCGAGGGAGACAAACAAAAAAACAATTGATAATATCTTGGTTTAATCAATATTTGGTGCCGTAGAGTTATGGTAGGCTCGAACACACAGTCGATTCCGGTCTATATTATTTTCATAAAATTACGTAAAAATAATCATTAAACATTAGTCATCACATCTGCATGTGTCTCTTTAAAATATACCTTTGAATGAAAGAGAAAACGTAACAACATCATTTGACTGAGTAAACAAATACTCGTAAGTTTGCCCGAAACAGAAAGCGTCCGTGAACGTTAACGAGGCCGATGTGGTTTCAATCTTATTCAATCGGTACACTCCGCAACAGCGTCCCGTACATTCTATTTGTATTCCAGTGCGATTCGATCGAGTTAAATATATGTGTTTCTCTGTGTATTTTAATTAGATATTAATTAGCGATTCGGGATACAGAAATAATGATAAACAAGAACTTGACGAAACTTGTTGATGTTGTCTATATTCACGTTATTCAATATTGTTATAGACACCAGAATTGTTGCCTCATGCATGCCCTCGATCTGAGGCCATCTGGCGCTCAATATAACGTTCATAAGATAACGCTACCTGAATCTGAATCTGATCCCAACTTTATACTCGATCGATTAATGGGGCTTCCTTACGGAAGGTAAAAATGTTTCCACCATATGTAGTTGCTTTTTACATGTTAGAGCTGTCTTGTAAAGCTTGCAAATTATTGTCTGAAAGTGTCTGTGAATAACCTGAATATTGGCTTTAAGAGTAAAAATCCTCTAGGGGGTCTCTCCCTAGAAACCCTCTCCCATAAAAGACATGTTCCAGTCTCAAATCAAAGTTCTTTCCTCAACCTCTTTAATACTGTCAAGATGCTATGAAACTTTATATAAAAAATTGTCAACCTTATGTAGTTGCTTTTTACATGTTAGAGCTGTCTTGTAAAGCTTGCAAATTATATATTTTCTGAAAGTGTCTGTGAATAGCCTAAACATTGCCTTTAGCCTTAGGAGTAAAAATCCTCCAGGGCTTCTAGGGGAGACCCCTTAGAACCCCCCCCCCCCGGAGTAAAAATCCTCCAGGGCTTCTAGGGGAGACCCCTTAGAACCCCCCCCCCCATACACACACACTCACACAAGAGGTGGACATATACCAGTCTCAAAGCTGTTCCCTATACAGCTTACTGTCAGATGCTATGAAACTGTATTCACGGGGCCGGGGTCAGTGACATTTATCGGCCTAATGGAAAAAACACTGACCACCCCATCCCCCAGGCTGGAGAAACTGGCCGTCTGAATGTTTGAGCTCACCAATCAAGTTTCTGATTTACATTTTCAGTGTTTCATTATACCATGACATAAAAACTGTCAATGATGTTTAATTAATTGAAAATCAAACATGTATTGAAATATGTAGTTTTCTAAATATAATCTGTGTGTGATCGAACAGCATATTTTTACTCTCTGTATTACCCTGTGCGAAAACCAAACAGAAAATTGTGGCAAGAAAAGTAGGTGTTCAACATTGACGTAAAAAAATCCGGATATCTCAAAGAAGGCAAAAAAAGTTGCCAGCATAGGCGAAGGAGAAAAAATAATAATTCACGGGTAAGGAGGTGGGAAAAAATAATGACTCGCCACCAATCTTCCACCCCCCCCCCCCAGGATATCGAATGGTCTACCCCTAACGCCAGTAGTCTACTGTCAGTTCGACAAGGATAGGATATTCCCAACACCATGTCGCCGATTGCGTCCTTACAGGCACATTCAATCCACTATTGGGCTAGTATTGCAGCCTGAGTTAATCTTGATAGCAGTGTGTAAGTATAAATATCACTTAGGCAGACAATTAAGTTGTACTTGTAGTCACCCAGCAGTTGTTTCGATGTCTGGTTTCCAGGCGCAGAAAATATCCTTGCCTGGCCTCTAACTGTGATTTCTTGCTGTTGTCATGGATGTGTTGTCTCTTCAAAATGAATAAGACGGTGTAATTTAGAACTGTGAGAAAGCATGTTCACAATAAGGAAACATCCCGGCCATTAGCAGTGACTTCATTGTGTGCCATATGCCACGCTTGTTGAGTCTGTCTGTGTCCGCCATTTTGTCTCTGACGTGTTGTTACCCGCACATCTGTTTATTCAAATACACTTACTTGTAGTTTGCACTTTCGATTCGATTGCTGACGTGTACAAGTATACTTACTCCAGCACACGCTAGTCTAAAATTCTAGTGAAATGATTTCTTTTATGACGACTCACTTTTCAAGGTATTTGACCCCAGGCATATACGTTATCGTGAAATAACGATGCAATGAAATGTCCCCACCTAAATGACCTTTGGTAAGCATTGTGCATGTACGATGACGCTTTGTTAGATAGAGGCAGTACGCGCGTTGTCGAGTTTGCAGACTGTGTTGTTATGGTACAGAGAAGTGTTTACATTTCCCGCAGTGCCGATATCTTTGAAACCCCACTTACAGATCCCACTGGTGAAATTTATGCAAAATAATGTTGTGAAGACCACAGTTATCACGATGTGTCTAGTTCCCTCAAACGGGACGGGTCAACGCAATCGATAGTATATAGATGTAATTGTATTAACGGGGGTGGGGGGCATAGTCATTACAATCTACTAAAGTCGTAATTTGGTGCTCCAAAAATATGTCCTATTGTTAACGTTCCCTCTCAGCAAACCATAGACCAAACCTATCGATGTAAAGTTACTTGGACAATGTCTTTACAGAACAATTCAATATGTTAATTTACACCATGACATTTATTGATTACAGCATCGACATTGGCAGATACATATGTATGATCAAATTATATAAAGAAAATAACATTGGACAGACTAGACTGTCGACAGTCGTTCATGCCTGTTTTGCTACGTTTCAGCTAAAACAATGTCGTCGCCTCGCTCTGTAGCACTGAATACTAACACGTATTGATAGGAAACTGTGAGTATGAATTCCATAGCGACGAACGTACTGATTATTTAGCAACACAGCGAGTGCCGGAGGCACGAGCTGTGAAGTTGCTAAATAATCAGCACGTCAGTACTTGCGCGGTTATAGTATTGCTCCGGATTGGAACGAGGCGACAACTTTAGTTTTAGATAAAATGTAGCAAAAAAGGCACGAACGACTGTCGACAGTATATGGCCAGACGTAATTTAATACAACAGGATCGAGTCATATAAACTATAAATCACGTTTTTTTGGCGAAATAAAACTGTATGTATCTATGACTCCAACAAAATGTCGCTCACAGAAGTCCAGCTAGACTTGTAATGTATGATAGACCCGCCCCCTGTCTAATATTTTGATTGTACTCAACAACCATAGTGTTGTTGTTTGTCATGCCTAAATATATTCAATATGTCATGCCTAAATATATTCAATAGTGTATTAGTGTGTGTATGTATGCCTCTTCTGCAGGCGGCTATACTGTTACACAATAGCTTGCTGAGCTTGCTATTATTCAGAGCAGTATGTAACAATTCTGATTTTTCAATCAGCAATGTCATATTTACAATAAAGTTATTGTTCACAATAACAAAAGGCAAATCACTACAGTAGTACTGTAACAATAGGACTGGTTAAACACTAGTATCACGCAGTGCCTGGATGACCTCTCGAGCAAAGGTTGAATATGTCATTGTAATACAATAGACAGGCCTATAAATCTAATTTAATAGTTTATTTCATCGCCGAAAATAAATTCGCTATGGGTGTACAAGCACACTCCTAAACGAGTGTGAAGGTACCATCATATTCATCTTCACTTTCAAAAGTTGACCCCTACAATCAATGTGAATATGATGATAGCTTACACCTCATCATCAGATTCGAAGTACTTCCGAATGGGTACGAACATGCGTTCGGCAAATCACATATCCTTCATTGGCAGGTTGAAATCGTGTGATTGTAATTACTTTTCACTTGATTTGCCAGGATTTGCATGCTCTCTTGTTATTTTTGCCAGAGTCACATCCAATTTGCACCATGAATTATTGTTGTCATGGACCATTATTTTTCACAATCGATTGCGTTGACCGATCCCGATCAAGGGAACTACACACATTGTGATAATTGTGGTCTTGACAACACTATATTGTGTAAATTTCACCAGTGTAAGTGTTAAGTAGGGTTTCAAAGATAGCAGCACTGCGGGAAATCAAAACACACCCAGCCAGGCCGTATTTTATTACATTACTCATACAGGTTTTTTGTACAATCAAGTGAAAAGTAACTACAATCACATGATTTCAACCTGTCAATGAAGGATTTGTGATTTGCCGAACGCTTGTTTGTACCCATTCGGAAGACTTCGAATCTGATGATGAACGTGTGAAGCTATCATCATATTCACATTGATCGTAGAGGTCAACTTTGAAAGTGAATATGAATATGAATATGATGGTAGTTTCACACTCGTCCGTAAGACAGGGGCTTCTTTTTGATGAGTTTGGCGGAGTTTTTTTATGTCGCAACATGCATCACCCTGTCTACGACCTATTTAGTTTACAACTCGCTCATCTAGGACTTGTATGTTGTACGTTAAGCATTAAGCACGTCACTTTATTTTGCGCCTGTCTATGTCATTGTATCTGTGTGACTGCGCATGCGATAGCTCTCGGCTTAGCGGTGGATAATCGTATACAGTGACATACTTTTCTATTATTCGGCTTGTTGCAATTCTAGCTCTGTCGATAATCCACAACATGATGTATACTGCAGATAGCTAAAACATGTGAAAGTAGCCTACATTACACTATTTCCGCTAACCTATAGCTAACTGATTTTTGATTGTTTTTTTTTTTTGAAATTTCGCTCGTCCTTCCACGAACAAAAAGTTAAAAAATTAAAACGTCAGTAAGGATAGCGAAAATAGTAGTAGCGCATATGAGTAGCGTTAGTCCTTCAAGTCTACATGTCGGCCACTGTAACGGTATAACAATCATACATGGCCTACAGTCTTTCTATTTAGGTTGACCTCACCTGGTAATTTGTAAATTATTTAACTGACAATTTGAACAACCTACTTCTTCGTCTCTTCTATTATAATAATTTAGACACTATTCCCAAATAATTTTCTTCGACTAGTAACAGGGTCCTTTTAATCACTTGTATTCGTTAAAAACAAATACAAGTGACCTGAAGGACCTTGTCACTACGAGTCGCTATACGAGTAACGACGAACCATTAAGTCATGAGTAATGAGGAATAATGTAATTGTACCTCAAGTATGATTTTTAAATGAATTGGAAGAAAATAAATTTGCATTTTGTAATGTTTGTCCCTTATTTCGACCACCACCACAATACAAGTAGCCGTAGACCAGGTTATGCAATCTATATTTTCTGTTCAGAGACAATAACTTAGCTTGTGAATGTACACTGTTCAAAATTTATTCTTATAGTATCTTGAAATGGGAAGAAATACAGTATACAATGGATCGATATTATGGAACATGCTTGACAACTGAGACAGTTTGAACCAACCGTACTGAAGAAAACATATACCGACTGTAACAACTACCATGTCAGGTTATTCGCCAGCTATTTTGGCAGTAAGGGATGAAGTTGACAAATTCCTCTGCATACAATGTAAACTGTTGCTTAGGAACCCCCTGCAAAGTTATTGTGGACATCGATTTTGCAGAAATTGTCTTGACGATATATTCAGGTGAGGATATTCCCATACACTTGGTGGTATATTTCATTTGTCATGTACGTACTTAAATGTAGCTTATATACAAAGTATATATGCATATATTGTTCCAAGAAATAAACCCAGTCCAACTACGACAATTGAAGTAATTAGAAGTGAGCAGAAGTGTATCAAAATGTGAGGAGGTGAAAATAATGGACGTACTCAACTAGTTACTTCAATCTTCAGACGATCTTTATTAGTACCAACGTTTCGACAATACACAAATTGTCATTATATATATATATATATATATATATATATATATATATATATATATATATATATATATATATATATATATATATATATATATGACGGGCATATGCATGGCAGTTGCATATGCACTATATAAAGTGCATATGCATCTAGCCGTCAACATATTAAATTTACAGATAAAAACTCGCATGTACATAATGCACACACGCTCGAACACACACATACATACATACATACATACATACATACATACATACATACATACATACATACATACATACATACATACTTACAGACGAGACAAACAGACGTAGACGGTGACGTATACAGTCAGTCAGTCAGTCAGTCAGTCACACAGACAATCACAGCATTTATGTGAGAGTCAATCTAGGAAACAGTGCACAAACACAAAAAAAACATGTAGAGGAATAGGTGTTAAATTTGGAGCGCATCCCAGACTGCACATAATGTTTGTTAAATATTAAGATGCGTTATGTCGATTCTTTTTTCTCCAACAAATTTGAGGTCTTTCATATAGTGGCTGGAAAATAACTAAAAGTTTCTTATATTTGTACATTTCAGGCAAAATGCAACATACAACTGTCCAATATGTTATCCAGAAGACCCGTCAGAGGACAGTATTTTGAAAAGGGACACGGTAATAGATAGCTTAGATCATAGAGAGTGGGGAAGTTCAACTGTCTATTGTTAGACCATGAATGACGAATTACTTTTCACCTCTTCTTGTTGTAGTACATGCAACATCTTCACGATAGGAATACGAATTTATATTAACATGTTTATATTATACAAATTGTTTAATAAAAGTATACCGGTATACCTAATCTTACATTTACGTACAAGTCAATTTTTGTGTACGATGTAATAACAAAAATGTCAGGAAAAGTCTAGACAGATTTTGCCTAAATTTTAGTACTCGTGCCCTGTTAATTGCATGTATGAACTTACCACATTCGGTAACAATATGGCACTTTGGTAACTACCTCATCTTTACAATCATGTAAAGCCAATGTACTACTTGTGTTTGTTAATTATATGTACAAAGATTTGTCAGAATAAACCTCTGATGATGTCACGAATGCCACATTCTCTATTTTTTCTTGACACGCTGTATAATTTTGAAATCACCAAATTTCTTACCATTCCTCAAGTGTAGTGGAGCTTCTTTACAGAATTTCGAAGATTACTGACCCAAAGGTGTTATTTTATCATTCAAAACCATATTAGCAGTAATCAATACATGTTTACTAAATGAACAAATTAGTCTAACTGAACTTTTCATTCTTAGCTTCCTGCAATGACCTCTATTCACGTTACCGTATAAAAAATGTTTTTAACCTTGCATAACAAACAAGACACGGTCTTTACATATACACGATCATGCACCTGCATTACTTTGAGTTTTATCTTATATTTTTCGATGAAGGTATTTCCTGATAGAGCAATCTACCGAGAAATGAAAAACCTACAAACTAAATGTATCTATGACAACTGTAGATGGAAGGGACCATTCAGCCAATATGAGGTAAGATTTATCTGTAAAACTACACAAAAGTAGCGCAAATAAGAATAGATCGGATTGTGACAAAATGTAATGGCACCTGTTTAAATACAAAGTCAATTAATGACTTAGAAGTTTCAGTCTTGCACTAACATCTTAGTATGTTTTGTTTCTCTTTAACTGACATGATACTTTACTGTAGCACAAATGTTATATATCAAATATTTGGGTTTTTATTTTGCAATAATTTATTGTGAGTAAATATCGTACACCGCACCGCACTCCTAGTACTAGGTTATGTGTGGAATGTTAATTTGTCACGGTACCAGCGATAATTGGTTAGGGACGATCGTATAATGTCGTACAAGCTCAATAAACGAATTACGTTCGTTCGGGACAACACGCCCCCTCCTCCTAAACAAACGTTTACAAATGTGATAGCGACACTTTTATATATGATGTAAACTATGATGAAAATTGTAGCGGTTACACCATCATGATCGATACGATGTAACAATATATACAATAAACATTAAAGTACTACCGAAAACCCAGCAAGTAAATTGTAATCAACTTACCAACATCGCAGTAGTAAATACAGAACCTTATATCGTTGAAGCTTCAAAGTTTTTGAAAATTAGTTTCAGTGCCAAAACGAAGTTCAGCAATCGCATCGTTGAGACCCCCTACCCCCAAAATGAATGAAGTTTGTTTATTGAACTTGTGGGGCATTGTACGAACGTCCCATATTAGTATTACATCCATACCTTTACACATACTCAAGTCCAAATTATTTTCATCACATTGTGAGAATGGGTCCATCCAAGTGTTGAACGTTTCACGAAATACTTATTTCTCTAGAATGTCAGCTTAGACAGAAAAATATGACCAAATTAAACACGAGTCTGGTTTGTAAAGAAATACGTTGTTCCGTGCAGACTTACCAGGATAATATTCATTTATTTTAACAGAAACACGAACCAATTTGCGAATATAGATTGGTCGAATGTACCAGAGATGGCTGCTCAGAGAAAATACGAAGAATAGATCTGGACGAGCATCTGGAAAAGACCTGTGTCATGAGAGAAGAGACGTGTTCATATTGCCAAGAAAGAATGGTTTTCAGAGATATGCAGGTAAAATAATTTCAGTATATCTTCATCGCATATCATTTCCATTATATGGCGTTGATCGATGATGGAAGGCTAGACTTAGGAATGTAAAACGCAAATGACAAGTCTTAGTGGGATTCGTGTTGAAGATGTTGGTACTACTTGAAATGTGAAATGAATTATCCACAGAATAGTTCACCTGTTACAAGAAATTTTTCCCCTTTGGTGTTCAAACTGAAACATGTTATAGGAAAGCTGCGTTCACCTGATTAGAATCAACAAATGTGTAAGTAGCTGTGACTAGATTGTGCTGCTCTCAACCACAGACAAAATCTGACAAAATACTCCCCAATGAATTTAACGACTTTTCACCTAAAAGCAAATTTCTATTGCAATCAACTTACTTAATGCATACCAATTAGGCTATGTGAGTACGCAAATATAGCCTAATTGTTATGCATCAGGTAAGTAGATTGATATTATAGAAAAAGTTTTCCGTTTGGGTACACTCTATTGCAATCAGACAACCTGCCTGATGCATACAAATTAGTTTATACATGTATTTACATACTCATACATCCTAATTGTTATGCATCCGGTATGTAGATTGATTGCAATAGAAAACATGTTGAACGTTCCTTTTGGGGAAACTCTTAATCTTGCTCATATACGCATTCCTTATTGGTACATTTATCAATATATTCTCTTACAGAGACACCATAACATTTGCCCAAAATATCCTGTACCTTGTAGAAATTGTAGGCAGGAGATAATGCGTGGAAAGGTAATTGATCATATTCGTATTGACAATCTTAAATACAGAAGTATAGCAATGGATTAGACTTGAAGGATTCAATGTATACCATACACTATACTAGTATATCAATTAGGCTTAGTAGTATTTCAACCAGTGTCTGATATTGTGTAAACACCTTGTGGTTAATTACCGCACACAAGTTAGTGTGGTACTGAATTAGTGCGATGGTTTTACAGTTCGTGGTGGGCTCTGGTTTGCAGTTCTTGTAAGTTCACTTGTTTGAGAAGAGTTTCTGAAGTTGTTGAGCATCGCAAACTGTTGGGGTAACAAGTTCAATTTGCGGATGGACTCAAATGTGTCAAAGTAATGTATGTAGATCAGAAATGTATTTGTAGGTGCAATTTAATTATAATCAGATGTATGGGTATTTTCTCTTTCCAAACAATGGAGAATGCATCGTATGTCGATGTTAATGGCGGTAATGCACAATACATCAGATTCCATAAGAAATCATTCATCCATATACAAATATTACATTGCATGCGTTACTCTTTCTAATTTATGTGAGTGTTGTTTAGTGTTCTATTGTTCACATGCTGTTCAAACATTTCAGTCAGAGTTTCATTTGACATAAGGTTGCACTTTTTATTTATCTGTTTTATAGCTGGAAGCACACATGGACTTGAAGAATGGAGATTGTCCGAGAAAGATGCAGCAATGTGATTACGTCCGGATTGGCTGTGAAACTTTGGTAAGAGGGCACGGAGAATATTTGACATAGTACATAACCTGTCAGTAGCCAGGACATGTATTGACGCATGTCATTCTAAGCGTAATCGAGATGACGCGAGCGTTTTACTTGAACTTGTTAATATATGATCAATTGATGATGACTAATGCACTACCTTTCTCTTTGTTTCCTATAAATAAGAATTTCGGTGACAGTGGAGTTTGTACTCAATAGAACCAATGCCAAAAGACAACAAACAATAACTTAAAGGCACTCTAGCAAAACTCTTATACTTTAGACTTTTACAGAAGTTTTCTCTAACCATCTTTCTTTTGAAAATATTTGGAAAAGACAAATGTTATCACATGTTACAATCTTAAATCTAATTTTCTGTCCAAAGATCGAAGTTGGAACGCAAGTTGAGCATAATACCAGCTATATCGAACATCACATGGCGTTACTACTGCAGGCAGTATCACAAATCTCAGAATACAGAGAAAATGTCGAAGAGAGCGCTGCACAAGCTCAACAACTCACCATCACAGTCGATGGCCATGGGCACAAGATTGAAACTCTCCGTATGCACTTAGATCGCATGAAAAATGATCTGGAACGCAATCCTCCTCAAAGTCATGTCTCGCCATCTCATAATAACCTACAGAAATATCATGAAATAGTCGACAAGTTGGAAAAATCAACCGGTGATTTGAACAACAATTGCAGAACGCTTGATAGAAGGGTTACCACCTATGAGGGAATAGTTGCTGTCTTGAATGTAGAAGTTGAGCGAAATGCAGAGATAGTGCAGAAGATGAATAACGGACAGAAAGATTTTAGAGAAAATCTGAATGGTATGGATAGAAAGACGAAAGCCCAAGACCGGATAATTGCTCTGAAAGATGTCACCCTCGCTGAACAAGACTTACGAATTCAGTCGTTAGAGATGGCTAGTTATGATGGTATTTTGACCTGGCGAATCACTGGCATTGCAAGGAAGAAACGTGACGCCATTTCCGGTCGCACGCTCTCCATCTATTCACCATACTTCTTTTCAAGTCGCTATGGTTACAAGATGTGCGCGCGCATCTACCTAAATGGTGACGGAATGGGCAAGGGAAGTCACGTGTCATTATTCTTCGTCATCATGAAGGGGGATTACGACGCCATTTTGAAATGGCCATTCAGCCAGAAGGTAACCTTTATGTGGATTGACCAGAATAACAGGGAGCATGTAATCGATGCATTTCGCCCTGATCCAGAGTCGTCATCATTTAAACGTCCAACAGGTGACATGAATATTGCTTCAGGATGTCCCCTGTTCATGGCACTGAATCTTCTGGATAGTGGTGGCCACGCATACATCAAAGATGACACGGCTTTTTTACGTATCATCGTCGACACCAGCGATTTGTGACCTCCATGCATCTTGGCTTCACGCGCCGGAGGTTGGGCAACATACTGGTGTTGGCTAAAAGATGCGCATCATTGAATACCAGATTTTGGTTTCATAAAGTGATATGGTTTTCTGCCTATTAGTTTACACAGCTTTGTGAGAGCACATTTCTACAGTACATATACGAAAAGTGATAGCAGAGTTTCTCTTTCGAAGAACAACTCAATTACTGACAACTATTATCGATTTGAATCGTTTTACAAGTTCCCAAAGACGTCAGCCTATTGGAGAGCCCATGAATAGAAACCCAATCCTCGACAAAACCCAATAAAAACATTCAAAGAAAAAGTTATGATAGTATGCTTAGCATTGCATATAGTATTAAGAGAGACTTGCAGAGAAAATTTGTTGGTTGTGTATAGATTATTACGAAAATATAGTTGGTTTAGAAAGTCAATGTGGCCAAACGATGTGTTTTGTATCTTCGCAATAATTTTGTAATGAACAAAACAGATTACAGCCTATGACAGCAAATGATATTCAAATGAATAACATATCTTAATAAAATTATGAACACTTATTACTAATACAACTTCCACATACAGCCATCGACGAACTTATCTTAAGATTTGCCTCGCCCTGGACAACAGATTACCAGAGGCAGGTTTTGGGTTTTTTGATAGCGTCACAATTTCTACTATATACAGTAGGTTATCAGTATACAACATACATCAGGTTTTGATATTAATAATAATAATTATAATACATTGTATTTACAACACTCCTTCGACAAACATGGAGAATGGAGTATACTTATTAGTAAAAAATAATTATTAATAAGTTGCAAGCTTGTCGGTAAAAATAAACTTCAACTTCAAAGGGAAGAAAATGCAAGATAAATTCTGTAACGGCTGTATCATGTTGACATCCAACGTGGCAATTTCGAAATAACGATTGATACAGTGTATCACTTTATATGCCTGCTGTCAGATCTGTCTACAACTTGTTAACAGAAGACCCTGGCGTAACGATGAGAAGACGCAAAAACATATTTTGGCCCTATTGACGTCCTAAACCAACTATAGTTTTGTAGTATATTTTATGCTTGTAATTGAAACGAAGTTATAGCTACCCATGTGACCCAGTTAAGAATGCCACAATTTAATAAGAGAAGTTTCATTAATTGCTCATGCATGAGAAGCCGGTCGATTGATCATATTATTCGTATAATAATCTGGTATTAAGTGTATTTTACTTTATCCGAGAAAAGTAACCGTTTTAAACACTCTAGTTCTGTTCATGGACAAACTGTGAAAGTAGGTAATCGAATTTTGGTAGCTCTAGTGTGATTCACAATATTCGGGTCTTGAAAAAAAGACAAAATGTGACGAAAATTATGCTTTCTGCAGTGAACGTTTTATAGTATACAATACGGGAACATGGAACATGTGTACAAACATACCATAAAATTTAAATCAAGAACATTATCTCTCACATTTGAGATAGAACATTTTTGTATGCGGGAAACTATATTTTGATTCCACATAGAAATCAGTTGACTATGATCGTGTTTAGGGTAACTTGTATTGAGTATATTTTAGTATGACTCATAGCGACGACGAAGACTGCTATATTATATTGCATATATGCATAGAATCGTAGTTAGTATTCAAAACATAAAAGTACAGACTTACTTACAGGTCAACATATATGTCTTACGGCAGATATATTCAGAGTAAACATTTAAACAACATACAAATATTTTACATATTCTGTTAATTTATGCCATAAACAGCAGTGGAGTATATGTTAGTATACAAAAGCACATTTTCGAAAATATACTATTTGATGCATTTGTAATTGTTGTGGTACATATAGTTTATGATGGAGTAATTATTATGAATATACCCATTAGTCAGCAAAGTACTGGGCAACATGTCAACGGTTCATGTCCTTATCAGTTTACTTCTGCAATAAGCTCAGCTTAAAAATTTGCTTTACATGTGATACTATCTTTACCTAGATATTCTTTTTGGATTTAGAACATGGCAAACGTTTTGGTTTTGTTCTTGCAGTGGAATTGCCCCTAAAATTGGGATTGGGAGCTCAACCACTGAGATGACGCAGTGATAAACCCGTGTTGTACCTTTAATACCGTCAGCTTTCTTAGGATAGATTGTTGGTGTTATAACATTTTTCCCTCACACACTGATTACAATTACAATAAACTTGTCCTTTTTGATGACAATTTGGATGGCAGTACCACAGAAGTCCTGTTCGATTCTTTGTATTTAATAACACAGTGGTTCTATAAAAATAAAAATCAAGTCTAGACAGAGTATTACAAATTAGTTATTTCATTTGAACAATAACTTTCAAGTTTAATAAAGGCATTTTTGTACGGGAATGTCTAATACAGAATTTATCATTCTGATCATTCTAAGTCACGACAACGTCACTCGCTCTGCTGTGCCTAAATTGAGTCAAAATTCAGCATTAGTTGTCCCTGATTTTCACAAATTATATTATTTGGGTATAATGAAATTATTCCAGACAGGCAGGCAGACAGAGGGGGTGGTGGTGGTGGTGGTGATGATGATGATGATGATGATGATGATGATGATGGTGAGTGTGTGTATGTCCGTCTCTCTGTACTGTCAGTGCGTGCGTCTCGCTGTATGTTTGGTCTAGTTTGTGTGTGTCTGTGTATGATTAAAAAGTTAATGTCCATAAACAAACCCACCGCGTCTCCAATAGATGTATTATCTCTGATACACCGAATGCCGATACAAGCTTATACAAACCATGAAAGTTCTATAATGGATACTTTGGCCAAAAAACAACAACAACAAAAGCCATAGTACATGCAATATGATTTGGCCTGACAAATTGTGATTTGTGACAGCAATCATATGAACTAACCGTTGAGGGCTCTAAACTAAGAAGTACCACACACAATTTAACTGTATAAAGTGTAAGGGCCAGAAAAAACAATCTGTTCAACGGGCAACATAACCCGACACATTGGGAGGTAGGTCGATTTTTTTTTTTTTTTTTTTTTTTTTTTTTACAAAGGATGTAAAAACAAACCTCATGTAATGATGGCAAAACATTTGAAGTTGAGTTCAAATTGTACTTATTCATTCATTTTGATTTTATCTCTCTAAAAATTTTGTAGCTCCTCTCAAAATATGTTTAGACCCGCTAAATGAAACTCCAGAATTATTTTAGCCACTCCTTCTGTCACCTACACTATAGAGGAGATATTGAACACATATTGCCTGGCCATGAGGGCTATAGCACCCGTTTATTACACCCGAGGGACTGTGAGTTACCAGAATCACATGCTATTTCCCGAGGCCAAAGGCCGAGGGAAATAGCATGTGATTCTGGTAACTCACAGTCACGAGGGGGTAATGAACGGGTGCTATAGCCCGAATATAGGACAGGCAATATGTGTTTTATAATATACCCCATGCTGTGAACTCGCGGTGGCATACAACATCGTCAGAAGCTGCCATTTGCTGTGAATGCGCGGTGGTCACGTGACCATGTAAAAGTTGATGGAACTATTTCCCTAGGGAAATAGTCATTCTATTTCCTTATCACGTGACCGATTCTAGCGAATCATGGCACAGCATTATCACTAGGTATATTATAAAAAATTATATATGGTAGCACAGGTACAATGATGCATTAAAAATAAGTGATAATCAACTACAATAACAGTCCAAATGATATTACTTGACAAAGGATGTGCATTTCACATGGATACTTGTAAGGAGATGTCTCATAATTAGCTCTGACCTATGAAGGGAGGTACTTAGTCAGCCACCTTCCATCTTGTTTTGGGAGAAAGACAATTATTACCGTGATTGCTACTGATTGGAAGGATACATCCTCAAAAATGCAAACTTTTTTGAAAATAAGACAATACAGGAGGCCATTTAGAGGCATAAAATATCAAACAAAAAACATAATTTAAAGTCTTACAAAGCTTGAATGTGGTTTTAAAATACCAGAATTGAGAAACAATTATCACATGCAGTACATTTTATCTGGCTATGAAGTGTATTTTGTTGTGCCAAAGCTGAAATATATTTTGCAGATGTGGTAAATGACTTCTCCTGAACTTTAATTTGATTCCCAAAAAATCATGAATAAAGAAAGAGTAAAACATTTGAAGACTTTCAGACTATCAGACTTTTGATGGCCCAATGACTGCCCTTCCCATGGTCATAAAGTTTGCTCATTTCGTTTAGTGAATATTGGATATGCAACAGTTTAATTTTATCTCAATTCATGCTTGTATGCATCATCAGAGCCAAGTAAACCACTGATAGTACATAATTTGGAATTGACTCAAATGTATATTGTTCCATGTACTATTCAGAAAATATAAAGAAATTCCCTTAATTTTGAAACAAAGTGTGCATTTCACTGACATGCAAAGCCAGCATGAGGATATTTTGCCCATCACCAAAAAAAAATTGAAATGCCAAAAATATGGGTAGGTAGGGCCCGTTGAACAGCTTTTTTTTCTGGCCTAGGGGCAAGCCAAGTGGTTCCGTCTACTTCGTTTTTTTCATTGTCAGATTCGGGGGAAATAAGACCAAAATACTAGACAGAGCCTGGGACTTATATATGCTTATATATTATATTAGTCCAAGATTGAGCTTTTCAATAATGAATGAATGTACACAATTATTTCATTTCTGGAAAAATAGTTGTTTCCTTCTGTCAATCGCTCTATCCTCAAACAAATTAATCCGTGGTCTTCTCTGTCACCAGCAAAACTCTTGGAGTCTGCAAGAAGAGAGAAATGGACTAGCGGAGATTTCAATAGTTCAGTGTAGGATAAAAAAGACTACATTCCATTACTTTGACCTCAACACCCCCCCCCCTCCTCACACACACACACACACACACACACACACACACACACACACGCACGCAAGCACGCACGCACGCACGCACACACACACACACACACATACACCCCTTCTAACTTAATTGGCCAAAATTGATAGTTGTTTCAGACAGCACATTCAATTTCAGTATTTAGTAGTATGTGACTTGTCTTTTGATGGACACTTTAATTCATTTTAGTGCCATGCATGGACTGTTGTTACACATTTTTTCATTTCTCTATTCGATGGCAATATTTGCATTTTTGGGAACAAAATAGATATCATTAAAAGTAAAATCCTTTTTGTAGTGTGAGAACTAAAGTGGTACCCTAAAAACAAAACAAAACAAACAAACAAACAAACAAACAAACACACACACACACATAAACAAACAAACAAACAAACAAACAAACAAACAAACAAACAAACAACATAGTAATTGTTTGCCACGATCGAATACCATGACGATTTTACTGCTTAAACAACTGTTTACGTTCTAACTACACCACACAGCTGGGGTGGTGTTGGGTATCTTTTTAACATAAAAGATAAGAATGGTATGTGGTGGAAAAGAGTTAAATTAATACGAATGGTAATACCAAAAATCATTCGTCGTTGAGGGAACGATTTTTATTGGCATGCCCTACATGCTACACAAGAGCGCCCGCATCGTCGATTTCTTTGTTGGTCTTGCCAATATAGAAACTCACTGTGACAGAATAAAATAGAATGTTTGAAATCGCCATGGCCAGACTCTTTGCATGACAGACATATTTTGCCAAAGATAATGTTGATCAAGAGAATTAAAGATCACTTCAATCGTATCGTGTTGGAGAATAAGCTCTGGAATTTGTTGTGAGAATCGTCCTGCGTCATAAATATTTTCGGTAGAAAACAGATGATTTGACCCGGAAGTTAAGGTGACCTCGTTTGAACAGCGATCTTCTGGACAAATTATGAAATCACATCTAAAACTATTGTAACAAATTGGATCAACATCTAATGTTAACGTTGATTCTCCATCGGTGTTACTCTTTGATCTCCTCTCCTAGCTGGCAGTTCACGTAACTATTATACCAGAATCACTAGATCACATCTCCACTTGTACACGGGATAACTTGAACTGTATAAAATTAGCTAGCAGACATCATCACACAATGTCCATGGTTAACTTGGATCATTTTAGAAGTAGCCAGGAAGCAGATTGAGCTGTTTCCTTCAGCTCGCTCCCTTCTAAAGTGAAACCAATCTTTATTCTAATGTTAAATTGTTGTAAACATAAATCATATATAAATATTCAAATGACTGGATGATAAAATCATCAATGAATAAAGCAAAGCTGTTGTTGCCGTAATATAATGCAAATAATATCTGCCACTAAGGGTCTTCCGCCTACACCCAACAAATCAAGGTGGCGTCTGTAAAGGAAAAGAAGGAAAGTAACAAATCAATGCTTAGCCAGCTCTGCCTAATTTATTTTATGCCCCATTTGTAACATATGAAAATCCGACAACGAAATTCTGAAAACACGTTGTCTAGGAAAGAAAATTACACTAAATCATCTTTTCTATAGCACCCTTTCTATTTTAAAACAAATATTCAAAAGCGCTGAACAATTACAGTTTAAAATTAAAGAAAAAAAGCATTGGTTGGAAAATGAAATAAAACTAAGTACATAAACGTAAACTCATGAAATAAACATACATAAAAGACCTGATAAAACTACAAAGATACTATAATTAAAATAACTTCATTAAAAACATAACAGTCCATAATGTTGTTTAAAAAGGTGTGTTTTCAGCTCACATTTAAAATGTTCCACATTATCAATGCCCTTAGGTTTGTCGGTTAGAGAGTTCCATAGTTCTTTCGTGACTAAAGAAAAACAACTTTGACAACTTAGGGATATATCTTTTGCTTGCAGTATTTTGTCATTGTAGCTATATTCATTATCAACGTATGCAATTCTTTCTAGGCCCTATGCTCGTATATCATTAGAACGTTGTATCTTTGTAAATAGTACATTGATACATTTCAAATGTATTAATACCTTCATATTTAAATCTGCACACCCTTTCACTATGTCGTGTATCTACCATAATTTGTAATTTAAGGTTATTTATATTTTACTCATACTTGTTTTCTTCTCTTTCTATAAATTCACATTTCAGGAGGAAAGCTCCGGAATCCCTTCTACAATTCAAGAGTATAATATATCTCAAATGGGTTAGGGAAAATGGACAGCAAGAAAAGATGGATCATTGTCTTGTTTCACTTAGGTAGCCTTCAATAACTGCAGATTGTCACGTTTTATAAATCGGATCTCGAGGGAAACCCATAGTTTAGAAAATAGTTTTTGGCAGCTAAATCATGAAATGTAGGGCTCGTGTCAAGATATAATACAACCCAGAGAGAATGTTACTATCTTGAAAAGGTAGTGATTGTAAGAAAAGAACACCGTATGACTCCACAATATTACCATTAAATTCTCACCTGAATGTTTTAAAAAGCTTAGTATTGATGCTAAGATTCCCTCTGACTTCATTAATTTATGTATACTGAACGCAATACGGAAGTATATCATCGGCGGGGGTCATTTTACGTCAATATGTGCATATCAGTATTCGATTGTGATAGATTCTACACATTTGTTTCCAAACAACGAGAAAGACTTCCTGTGTAACCCCTTGGGTAATGTACTCAATCTAAATATTTAGTCTTAGTAATTGGGATAAACAACAAACTTACGTCTTAAAAGCCTTGATCATCAATCATAGAAATTCAAGAAAATCGATCACAATGTGAGAAGTTGGTAGAAAAAGATAGGTCTTGAGGGAGACAAAAACAACAAATGTACGTTTTACAGTTCAAAGAGATACACAAGCAGATACAGACAGAACAATATTGGACCCATGTTATAGAAAGTTATAGACAGTTGCATGAAGAAGCAGCCAACCTTTCTGCCTGCCTGCCTGCCTGCCCGCCTTCCCGCCTTCCTGTTTGTCTGTCGTACGGTCAGTCTGCATATCTAGGATGTAAGGTGGTTTTTTTTCCAAGATCTGTGGTACCTCGGGCAGTGCGTTGGTGTATGTTGGTGGAGGGGGGATTACTCTTCAATCATGCGTGTTGGTTAGTTCCTTTCTTTGATGTTGTAGATCTTGTCTGTTGATTTTGTCTACTTTCTCCATTGTTGTTCTGTGTTTCTGTCTTTTTATCCCTTCTTCCTCATACGGCTCTTGATTTCGCTCTGTTTTTTAATATAGTATATTCATCGGTGTTTGAACATATTGTTTTTGCCATTATTGCGAGTCCGTATAATATTGGCTTGTTTACACTACTGTGATGATCTGATTCTGAGTGCAAGTATCTGTCCGTAGGTTTGCCGTATTCGCTGGTGTGATTATTTCCGTTTTGTATTGTTATGTTGACATTGCGGAACTATTGTTCTTGTTGAATACAGGGGTTCTATTTGTATCTGTGGATGTATTGAGTTGGCTATTTCGCTGAAGTTGTTCAGATCTTGTATTGTGTGTCCATACGTCATTTACGCATCTGTACCTGTGTAATGGTTTTCTTCGGGGATTTGTTGAGAAGTTCTTTATCCCATTCACCCATGAATACACATGTATAGTTCATGCCAAGTTTTAAGGCGATTGCTGTGCCTTGTGTTTGTATGAGTGTTCTCTCGAGAATTCGAAAATATTTGTTTTCTAGTACTAGAGCCATGGTTTCCATTATATCATTCGTTGGTGGTGGTATTTGTGCTTTGCGGTTATGGAGTGCTTGTTTGCAGGCTGCGATGACCTCCGCCCTCGCTACACTTGGATACAGGGCGCGAACATCCTCACTGCCCGGTCATTAAGCTACAACACAGTTTTCCGGAATTTGAAATGTATTGCCTTCTATTGCCTTCTCTTTGCAATCTCTTGCAAAATGTCCTTCAGTACTGGTTCTACAAACACTTTAAATATCTAGGTTTTGCATCTGTTCTCTCCACATTTCTAAATCAGCTATATGGACTACAAGCATAGGGAGCCCTGGAACCGTAAACAAACAAATATACATGGGTAAATGAAATATCACTTTACTATCTGTATACAATTTCAGGACCTGTATCATTGAAATGTTAAATATAATGTTTCGTATATACTCTCTATGCTAACAACACTGGGGAGTGACTAGAACGGGATGTAGGCTCATGCACAACTTTTTTATTCGATGTTCAAAAAACAAACCAAATCAAGAGGCAAAAAAGTCGAATGCATACTTTTCTTTACCCTCATTCACTAATTCAGCCCCTTCCATGAACGTCATCGTTTGAACCTTCCAAATAATCATATGTCCTAAGAAATTTAAATTTTCCGAAAATACATTAGTCTTTCTGGTTTGGTAGTATAAGCTATCGTGAAAACCAGACAACAAATATAATATATATGGTGTTCAAATTAAATGTCTTTGAAATATGGCGAATATATAACCAAGCGTAAATTTAAAAATGTAATGACTTTACACATTTCTGCGTTTCCTCTTGTCAGTTTCTTTATCCTCAAACAAATTGTCTACTCAGCTTTCACCAGCAATGACTTGGAGTCTGCAAGGTGAGGGAAATCCCTAACCAAAGTTTGGGTTTGGGTTTGGACTGAAAGAACAACAGTTTTGTAAGAAATATATCAAGTTCATTTCTCTAAGTCCTCAACTCTACGTAGATAGAATTTTAGATTATCGTGTTTTGGTGTTATGGAAGGTGTGGCTTACGTTATGTACTTTCGGATTAGTGTAATTAGTGTCTATAAGTAAAACTTGCTGAAAAAAACGCACTTTTTAAGTTTGCCCCTCAATGTGTTTTAAGCCTTCTTACTAGATGGTATAAACAGGTTACAGCCCTCTTCTGAGTGACAAATGTGGGCTACGCCCTTATTTGTCATTCAGAAGCGGGCTGTAACCTTTATATGTATGTATGTATGTATGTATGTATGTATGTATGTCTGTCTGTCTGTATGTATGTATGTATGTATGTATGTATGTATGTATGTATGTGTGTATATGTGTGTATGTGTGTATGTATGTATGTATGTATGTGTGTGTGTGTGTGTGTGTGTGTGTGTGTGTGTGTGTGTGTGTGTGTGTTGCTGTATTTCAAAGGCATGTACATATATATGGCATTACTAGCTCGGCGTCTGGTACTAACTGAATGGCCCAAGATCCATACAGTAAACATGTCTTAATGGACCACTGAAAACAGCGAACACTTCCCAACGAACAGTTCAAAAGTCTGGAAAGACGTCTCATTGATATAAACACAGACCCTCCACCCATTCAACGTAATTATTCTTTGTAAAGAATGGAAGTTACGCCCTTTGTACACAAAACCGTCGACCTGCATTTATTTATATGAAAATATCCATGTTACCAACGTGGGTTTACTACTAAACCTTTGTTGCACTAGAAGAGTCATTCATTTTGTTTACATCTATAGCAGTGCATATCACTGAATAATGTTAGTTTTTATATAGTACTTAGTAGAGAGAGAGAGAGAGAGAGAGAGAGAGAGAGAGAGAGAGAGAGAGAGAGAGAGAGAGAGAGAGAGAGAGAGAGAGAGAGAGAGAGAGAGAGAGAGAGAGAGAGAGAGAGAGAGAACGAACGAACGTACATATGATGAAACAAATACAAACACAGTCACAATACGTTTGCAATGTAAGCTATGTACTCAAATTTTGTTAGAAAAAAAGCACGCAGTGTTACAATAATAACAATCGTGTAAGTATGAAAATGTTGTCTTGTGGAACGTAACCATGATGAAAATGATGCAGTAGGCGGCATGCAAGAGAGAGATATTACTTATTTCAGACTCTTCTAGCTATTAGTGGTGTTAAAAGTTGGAAGATTAACTGGTCGATCGCGATGTCTCCTCATGGTATATGATTTGGGATATATTGTATTCTTCAGTTGTAGTCTGTCTTCTAGACATTTCAATCTGAAATGGACAATAAACAAAAGAAAAATGTGAAGGGAGAAGTCATGAATACTGCTCATCTATGATATCCATCAATATAATTGATATTCGTGATTTCATCCTCGACACCATGGCAAAATTCTAAAAAAAAAATAATTATTAAACGAAAGAGGCACAAGGTAAATTTATACGATTTGGGGGCGTAATTTTTCTTGGCCCGGATGTTTGTTGTATTCTGATTACTGAAGCATATTTAACCATCACTTGGTATTGGCAGAACTTAAATTTGGTATTTTGGGAAATACATAACTAAACGATTCGATGATTGTCGAAGATTTCATTACCGTCAAAGACTTTTTCTCAACGACTTTAAACATTGCACTATGGACTGGTACCAGTCCCTTGGGGATTCTTTCAAGTATTTTGAGATTGTTATTCAGTTTTAGTTTTGTAAAGTTTTGGTAGGTTTTGGACAAGTTACTCGTATTTTCAAATAAAAGAACACACTTGTGTAAAAATAAATATTTTATTCATATAGAACGGTTAATTAAAGTCATTGGACTCGAGAAAGTCTAATTCACTAGTTCATATAATGTATAAATATAAGTATAATACTCGAGTCAAATATCTTATACTCAGCTTGTGTCACTTCAAATGATCCCTGAACTTTCAACTACCAATCAAACACTCGGAGTATTAATTCAATAATCAAAATACTTTAAAATGCATTCAACGACGCATTTACATATGGTATCGTAAATGCAAGAGATTATTTACAATCTTACCATTTAGCATTCGTTAACCTCGTTTCTCATAAATGTCTTTTATTATCGTTCCTTATATCGGAATAGTGACTCTCGTTGATAGAAGTTGTTTTGCGACTCAAAATAAAAAAAAGAAACGAGAAATTTAATGTATGTGTACTTTTATTTGCTTGTCATTAGTCCTAAATATTGTTTTCAATATCAACATGTTTATCAGCATTTTGTCAGAAGGTACGACTTAACACAAAGCCAGACTGTTATAGAAGACGTCCTAATTCTTTTCGTGCCCGCATTTATAGTGATCAAATAAAATTATACGAGCAACTGCATGAAGACCGAACCGTAAACACTTCAGTTATAACTTAAACTGGAAGAAATGTTTGAACTTTACACCGTTTGGGAGAGGTTTGCATAGCAACCCAAGGTAACCATTTTCCAACATGTCAATATCGAAGCTGAAAACGTATATAAAATAATAAGCTACGTAAGGGACTGTTGTGAACGTTATACCTTTGCCAAGTTCAAATATGAACTATGTCATTATTTACCGTAGTTTACGAGAGAGAAAAATGTTGCAATCCCCTTTTCTTTCCTTTGAATAACTTTAGAGAGAGAGAGGCAGAGACAGACAGACAGACATACAGACAGACAGACAGATAGACAGACAGACAGACACAGACAGACAGACAGACAGACAGACATATATATATATAGAGAGAGAGGAAGAAAGAGACAGACAGACACACTGGCAGACAGACAGACAGACAGTCAGACAGACAGACAGACAGACAGACACAGACAGAAAGACAGACAGACAGACAGACAGACAGACAGACAGATATATATAGAGAGGAAGAAAGAGACAGACAGACAGACACTGGCAGGCAGACAGACAGACAGACAGACAGACACTGGCAGACAGACAGACAAACAGACAGACAGACAGACAAACAGACAGACAGACAGACAGACAGACAGACAGACAGACAGACAGACAGACAGACAGACAGACGGTAAATTTCTTGATTTTACAAGGAACTGAACCTAATCTGAACGCTACGTAAGTACTGCGGCAACCTTAGCTTTTCGCAAAGTGTTCTTCGGGCGCAGAGCTCCGGGACTGCATTCATCGCACCTCGTACTTCTAATACCATGATCAGTACAATGCCCGTTTATCAACCCTAAATGTAAATCGTTAACTAATCTTTCCTCGCTCTTACTTTATACATTTACTCCTTCAAATGTTGGTTATCCTAGTGGTTTTAAATGAGACTAGCAACTTTTACACGGGTCTTTTGAATCGTAATTGGAAGTTGGAAGGAGTCTGGATATGGGTGGAAAACAAATGTGGCGTGATAGTACACGTACATGTATTACGCTGTACGTGAGCCTCCATTGTGTGTATACACTTCGATGTGTGGTACGTTTACAGTGGTGGCTGCTCAGTGCTCACCAGCCTTATTTTGGGGTATTTTCAACTTGTCATAACTTTCACAAGAATTCACCATTTTAGATATTATAAAAGCAAAAATCTCGACTGATAATTCTTCCTCCTTGATACAAGAATCAATTTTGATAGGAATACTGATTTTTCGGCGATTTCTTGAAGCATACTTGAATCTGAGGTCGTAAACTTCGGCACGGTTTTTCGCCCCTTCGTTTATTCGCCCGATTTAGAAATTTTACAAAACAGGTAGATTCTTGTGTACTTTAAATGGCTATAGTAAGAAGAATTTCGTTCAAGATTGTGGGTGATTTGGCCTTAGTTAAAGGTGACTTCGTTTGACAAGCGATGTAACAACTTGAAGGCAAACGGGTGAGCTTCTCACAAGCACAGACAAGTATCTGCTTACTTGTCTGTGTCACAAAATGCTCAACTACTAAATTACCATTCATCACACTAGTCTGAATACCAACGTGGTTTCAAAGATATATGAGGACGTAGGGTCTATTCACTCGTATTTCACTCTGCGTTTCGCCTTACATGTGTCTCATTTAAAATACCTATCCAATTTGCAGAGTTAATGAATGCATGCATATATGAATAATTATGTGAAGGATTAATGGCTAATTTGTATACTTATTTGTTATGTCAAAAACTGATCATCAAGAAATATATTTAAACATTATGCTTTTTGAATTAACATATTCCTCCAAAAAAAGTGTTTAACTACTAGTAAAAAGGATATACTCATAACAAATAGTGAATTTGTTATCAAAATTTGGAAGACGAGATTTTTTTCATTTACGAATTAGTCTTATCCCATTTGCAAAATTCAAACTGGAAATACTGGTTTTATTTTAATGTATATCAACGTACACAGGGGTATATGCAATTTAGTGGTTCAATGGTTTAATAAAGGTTCAATATAAAAAAGGTTCAATTGCCGCTCTCCCCCCCCAAAAAAAAAAAATAAATAAAATAAAATAAAAAATAAAAAATTACCTGGAACAAACATCTCAGTCACACATATGATGAAACAAATACAAACACAGTCACAATACGTTTGCAATGTAAGCTATGTACTCAAATTTTATTAGAAAAAAAGCTCTGTGTTACAATAATACTAACAATCTTGTAAAAATGAAAATACTGTCTTGTGGAACGTAACCATGATGAAAATGATGCAGTAAGCGGCATGCAAGAGAGAGATATTATTTATTTCTGACTCTTAGCTATTAGTGGTGTTAAAAGTTGGAAGATAAACTGGTCGATCACGACGTCTCCTCATGGTATATGATTTGAGATATATTGTATTCTTCAGTTGTAGTCTGTCTTCTAGACATTTCAACCTGAAATGGACAATAAACAAAAGAAAAATGTGAATGGAGAAGTCATGAATACTTTTCATCCACAATATCCATCAATATAATTGATATTCGTGATTTCATCCTCGGCACCATGGCTGAATTCTAAAAAAAGTTTATACGGTTTGGGGCGTACTTTTTCTTAGTGATGCCTGTTGTGTTCTGATTACTGAAGCATATTTAACCATAGACAATATTGTCTATGATTTAACCATCACTTGGTATTGGCATTTTGGGAAATATATAAAAGATTCGATGATTTATTATTACGTACGCGTTTGTCGAAGATTTCATTATCATCGAAGACTCACAACGACTTTAATATTACACTATGGACTGGTACCAGTCCCTTGGGAGATTTTTCAAGTATTTTGAGATTGTTATTCAGTTTTAGTTTTTGTAAAGTTTCGGTAGGTTTTAGACAAGTTACTCATAGTCTTCAAAAGGCTACACGCGTTTACCCAACTGTTGTTTCGCAATCACTCACACAAATCATTATTTAAAAAAAAGAACACACTTGTGTAAAAATAAATATTTTATTCATATAGCACGGTTAAAGCCCGGAGATTCGAGAAAGTCTAATTCACTAGTTCATATAATGTATAAATATAAGTATAATACTCGATTCAAATATCTTATACCCAGCTTGTGACACTTCAAATGATCACTGAACTTTCAATTGCCAAGTCAATCAACCGTACACTCGGAGTATTAATTCAATAATCAAAATATTTCAAAATGCATTCAACCATAGACCCTACACCACAGATAACTAAGTTTTAGTTATCTGTGCCTACACGTAATGATTCACCGACGCAGTTACCTGGTATTGTAAATGCAAGGGAATATTTACTAATTTTACCCTTTAGCATTCTCACATATATACATGTACAAACCCGCAATAAATTTAAACAATGTTGATGATAAACTTGTATGATCCCTACTGTGAACATTTTTTACAATAAGTAGCACTGACGCTCATTTGCATAATTATTTATATGAACCAATTAGGAGACACTGTTATCAAACGTTATATCATATCATATCATATCATATGACACATATGTCCATGATTGGTGTAACTTGCGTATACAAGACTAATTTGCATTTTTGTTGACACAATACACATAAGGCAATTTATAACCCACATTGTTGCTCAGAATCTCATCTAACAAATCATATACATGGTAGAAAATTTGAAATTGCTTCGATATAATGACATTTTACTGTTGTATTTGCGTAGACTGGCGTTCAAAGAACATAATGACAGTACATCCATTATCTTAAATCCAAGTTTTAAGAGAATGCTTTGACGTAATTTATTCCGTCACGTAGCAATATCATTTACGTTGTGTTGTGCTGTGCTGTGCTGTACTGTACTGTGCTGTGTTGTGTTGTACTGTGTTGCGTTGCGTTGCGTTACGTTGCGTTGCGTTGCGTCGCGTCGTGTCGTGTCGTGTCGTGTCGTGTCGTGTTGTGTTGTGTTGTGTTGTGTTGTGTTGTGTTGTGCTGCTTCTTTGTTAACGAGTAACACTTTAGTGTATGCAATTCGTTGACGTCTGTTTTAAATCTGACTGAAGTCGATGAAGGGGACACCAAGAATTCTTCTTCGTCTACCGTACTGTTGGCTATTTTTGGGTTGCCGACTATTTGTTGATGACTCAAACCATATCATGTTTGTCCTTTTATTCTCATACTGACGTCAATAACGAATTCTAAAGGTTACGATCGACACTTTACTTTTTAGACGCATCTTGTCTCGATGTGTTGTTCTATAATTATGGTGTTTAATTCCTACTGTAAAATATGAAATGTAATGTCATTATTAGATCTCTTTACTCTGTTGTACTTTACACATACTGTACGTATACTGTGATTCGGGAATGAATGTATAAATCGAAATCCTACCAAAAGGTCGTTCACGCAGTCACGTGCACGTTAATAACAATAGTACATTGTTATTGTACATTGTACATTGTTCGGGCTCTTAGTAGCAGGAAAAAGGGTTCGTCTACTGTGAACTTTATAATTTGGTACGCATGACCTCAGACGCATGACTGAGTTGACGACTTGTTGATAAGGTAGGGTGGAGGAGGCGCAGGCATTTAAGTAGCTTGCGCAACAACTCATCGTGTGGATTCGTTGTGCCACTCTACCCTTCCATATGTTGATATCGTCTTACAGGAAAGTTACCAACGACTGGAAGATGAAGAATGTGTTTACATATTTCTTTGGAAATTAGTCATGTGACATACGCTACAGTATCGTGTTATTTATCGACTGGAAAGGTTTTTGTTTTTCTCAAACGTTCGAGTTTTGTTTCTAGTTTTTCCAGCAACCAAATTTATTAGCATGAAATCTGCACATATACACTGGAATACTTGGCTAAGGTGAGTGACTTATTCATTCCATATTGTACTATACCCTGTCTTGTGAATTTTACTACAAAGCGCTACAAAGATTATTGGCTCATCTGTTTTATATTTCTCTCACTTTATAGTTAAACATAGCAATGCAAACTCATATAGCGTTTGTTTCACCACATACCGCAATACTTCCCAACGTCAAGTTGTACGATCAGTCGCCTCCCGTCTTTTAGGATTAAAACGGAGAAACTACGTTTTACTTTCTGGTGCTTATAACTAACCATTGTACGTACACAGAGGCTTAGATATCCCTTACCTTCAGACCACCATTATTTTGTGATCTGACAACATACGTATATGCATAACATGAAAAAATTGCTTGAGTCAATGGACCGCATACCACAAGTCAAGTCATTGGTGTATTGTAACAACACAATTTGCTGGTATATGTGAACCAACATATGTTCAACTTGATTAATAACGTAAATTGTTCACAGTACTCGGTTGATAAGCAAATTAACCCGTCACATAGGTCCATTTGATTGGCGCATAAGCTTCGAAAATAAATTTCGTTCGAGCGGAGTCTATATATGTTGTCTTTACCATAGACCCTACACCAACTTGGTATTTACGGGATACTTTAAACCAGACAGTCTCACCTAGAATACTGTCACCTTCAAATTTAGTTATTAAATTAATTCAAGACAGAATAGTCCTGTGACAAAAAGCGCCGATGTTTAGCTCTCAAATACACAGCGACAAGTGGTAAATCACTTGTGCAAAGAAATAAATATATATAGCGTTATATAAATCTTTCCACTACATATACATGTACATCTCTTGTACACTTGGACAAACTTTGACGGCATACTGAAAATAAATTCGGTCTAATAAACGTTCAAGTACTTGGTACAATCTATAGTAGACAGTATATTATAGATTGGACCAAGCACTTGAGAGTTTGACATATGAATTATTTATTCATGTCCAATTTTGTACTTTGTGAGTCTTGTGACAATTTTTTTGTCCTTCCCGTAATTTCAGTTGTGATTCAATGGATAGTTTATGATCATTGTAATTTCCTATTACTGTAGGTCATAATTTAGCAAACCAAGAAACTGATTTTGGGTGATTCTGAAGACAATTTTACTTTATTGTTATCTAATGTTTTTCTCGAGGTTGTGATCATTCAGTCGAACAAAGTAAGTGAGGAAGAATCGCACAATAGTATTTGTTAAACTGTCAGACGTGATTTATGTACATGATAAGAGCCTCGCCGTGCTTGCCGTTGTCACAGTTACGTACACAATAGAATCTTGGCAAACAAACGGTCCCAGTATACTTTATCGATCTATCCGACCATACAGCATAACCAGGTCAGAAGGGGTCACCACATGCACGGACATGCTAACGATAAATAAATAAAGGCATTCCATTCATTTACGTCAGCCACCCCGCTAATATGCAGTGTCATCAAAGTAATACCCATCACATCAAATTTACCAAAATCACATCAAATATTTCTCACATTTAAATTTGATTGCGTACGTATAAACGCATGCCACTACAGATATAAAGATAGGCGATTAAAGATGGTATAAAGTTATCAAATTATATCATTTTATTCAAGTTCAAATATCATGCAAGAAGTAACAAATTATTCAACGTCAAGACCCAATGGTTTACGAAATTGAATTGCACAGAATATTTCATTATGCTGTCTTAGAAGTGTGGCTGTCTTTAAGAAACCAAAATACATGCAAGTTAACTATGTAACAGGAATTGGGTCGCTACCAAAATCTTTTTGCTCGTGAACAGTTAATATCGCAACAGTATAAGCAATCATAAAATACTTACACGGAAGAATCGCTGTCTAGTGAGTATTTACATCCACAGTCCAATTCCATGCCATCATGTTACTCTAAAGCTTCCTTTTATATCACTCTTACCATGATCGATTCTAATATCCATGCAAAGGCAAATTTAAAGCCACGAGGCATTCACCAGTTCACCTACTGAGGTGCGATTGCGCAGAATATAATCTCGTGCGTTCGTTCGTTCTTTCCTCTACTTGGCATATACAGATTTCAACAATTAAAATAAAAATCAGAGCGGAAATATTAAACTAGTGGTCATTTCAGAAGTATCAACAGAAAGGAAAGGAGATTACATCATCATGTATGCGTTATACTGAAGAATGAGTGATTTTTTTTTCACACGGGTACTGTGGGGGAAAGCCGGGGAGGTGAAAGGTGAAAAATCATGCTTCGACATGTCACAGTGCACAAAGGGCCGTAGCCTGACCAAATTGCCGGGGTGGGCAGAACATAGTCTTGGTGCAATCTTACATTTAAAATTTAGAAAAGTGCTAATTTACATGATATTTTAAGCATACGCAATTAAATATCGTATGTACGGTCAGAAAAAATAAAAAATGCTGGTCAACGGGTAACCTAATCCATCACATTGGGTAAGTAGGTCGATTTCATTTTTTCACAATGCTTGACAAGGATAAAACAAACCATATATTATGATAGCAAAATATTTCAGGTCGAGTTTAGATAGAACTTTTTCAGTCATCTTGATACTATCTCATGCAATTTGTCTGCATAGCTACAGTTAGGAAATGTACACAATTTACGGTTAAACAAATGGTGTAGTTCCTCTCACCCTCTCTTTTCATAAAATGTTAAGCCTCGCCAATTGAAACTCAAGCATTATTTTAGCCACCCCTTCTGTCACCTACACTACAGTGGAGATATAAAAGCATATATGGTACAATGATGCATTGGAAGGAGACAACTCCAAAGGTGAAAAAATTGAAAATAAGACAGTGTAGGAGGCCATTTAGAAGCATAAAATATCAAACCATAGACATAATAAAATACCAGAATTGAAACAATTATGCCATGCACTACCATAGACCCACCACGTTGGTGGAGGGTCTATGGCACTACATATTATTTGGAAGTGTATTTTGTTGTGGCAAAGCTGAACGATATTATGCGGATGTGCGCATGGTAAATGACTTCTCCTGAAGTTTAATTTCGTTCCAAAAAAAATCACGAAAAAGAGCAAAACATTTCAAGACTTTCAGACTTTTGATGGCCCAATGGTCGTAAACGTTTGTTCAATTCTTTTCAGTGCACATTGGATATTTAATCTCAATTCATGCTTGTATGCCACATCAGAGCCAAGTAAACCACTGTATAAGATATTATATTATTTGGAATAGACTCAAATGTATATTGTTACATGTCCTATTCAGAAAATATAAAGAAATATCCTTAATTTTGAAGAAAAAAAATGTGAAGCCCGCATGAGGATATATTGCCCATCACCAGCAAAAAATATATGGGTAGGTTGAACAGCTTTTTCATTTTTTCTGGCCTAATGTCGTATCTTTCAAAGTAGTTGCCGAAAAGATGTCACATTCAAAGTGAAAACAATGGATGGTGCTTTCTCAAATAAGTAACACAACAAAATAATCATTTCCGTTACCCAACTCTCAAAACTGTTATGGCCTCGTTTTTGTCGGAACCCAAGGTGAACTCAGTGAATTCTCCTTGTCATTATCATTATAATGGAAATTGAAGTTTGGATTTTGATGTCGAAGGTACAGCTCTGTTTACAAATTCAAGGCCATTCAGAATATTTTGTCATATCAACTTGTTGAAATGTGATCTTATGCTAGCTAGTCATTGCATATGTGTGGATACTTTACTATTTTTCAAATTAGTATATTACCCTATTGGCTACAATGTTGCGTTTTTGACTTTAACAAAGAGGGCCACGTTTAGTTAGCTTATGGAAAAAAAAACGTAATATCTTATCTTATAAATTCCTCCATCCTCAACCGAAAACATACACAGGGAACCTTGTACATCCTAGCATTGGGATGTGCACATCCTAGTGCTAGGATGTGGCCACATCCTAAAGCTAGGAAGAAGAGCACAGCTATGTACCAGCTGTGCGAATCACAGTCCCTTTACAGGGTATATTTTTCCACAGACCTGGTACATGATTGTGAATAATATGCCTGTTGAATGGATGTGGAATACCGCCCCTGTGTCATGAGTGTTTTGCACATTTCAATACCATAGCTGTGTACTGCACTCCTAGCACACAGTTGTGCACATACATGTAACAGCTATGGTGGAATAATACCCTGAGCAACCCTTTTGTTCATATCTGACTAGCATTGCTCACATAGCTGGTGCATGGCTGTGGGAAACACCTATGTTACAGCTATGCTATTAAAATAGCTGCATGGTACATGGCTGTGGGGAAAAGCTCTTGTACATGGATGTTGTAAAAACCTATGCTGCATTGCTATTTTTCACATCCATGTTACATTGATGTTGGCATACCAGTTACACATCTGTCAAATCTAGGTATGTTACACCTATGCCACAGCTGTTTCAGGGATGTTGTACACATAGCTGGTACAAACCCCATGGCCATGGCTCCACTGAGATGGTACAACTATATATGAGCACAACCCTGTCTTACGTATGTGAATACTATAGGGGGTGTGCAAGGTTCCCTGTGTAATATCTAAATTCAAGAACAGTGACAACTTTAACATCAGAATCACGAAGATGAAATCGTGAGAGAGAGTGAGTGAGTGAGTGAGTGAGTGAGTGAGTGTGTGTGTGTGTGTGTGTGTGTGTGTGTGTGTGTGTGTGTGTGTGTGTGTGTGTGTGTGTGTGTGTGTTATCTAGCCAGAATCCATTGAAAGTCAAAACATCCCCTATAATTAAGCTAGGGAGGCGTCGAGTAGCAACAGTAAAATGTCGAGTGATCACAACCCTTGCTTTTCTGTACGACAGAGAATGCATGCACAATGTACTTAGACCAATGGTAGAAGCAATAATGTTCGCGGTCTACCACCTTTTTTATTTTATAACATACATAACAACGAGCTCTTCTAATCAATGGCTGCACATAATTCAAGAAATGTGGTGACAAAATTCCCCATATTCGAGAAAAAAATTAAGAAATTTAAAATTGCGAAAATTGTGAAGTCTCGCAAGAAATAGTGGATGCGGAAACTGACTTGGACATCAACTTAAAAAGACAATATGATACTGTTCTTCCAATCTGTATGGCTGTACATCTGATGAGGAGAACCCAATAACACAGAAACTATACAGAAAACAACAGAAAAAACATAACTACCTGAGTAGACACTCACACTTAACAAAAACAACTTTAAATCTACCTCCCCCACCTATTCTAAAATTGAATGTAATCGGAACCACACAATTTTTTTTACGCCTTAGGGAATGTCAACAAAATTGGGAATGTATTAAGGGCTACAGCACAACCTGAAAACCCGTTCAACAAAAACCCGACCTTCCCTTGTAATTAGTAAACAGTGATTTAAAGTGTCCATCGAGTTTTACAAATTTGTACAGTGTCATTCAGAAGATAAATATGTATATATTGGTCAGTAGTCTAAGAATGTTTAGATCATGTAGGCCATAGATATGATCACTTTCAATATAAATAATCATTGCTGTCAATAAAAACTGACATGACAGCTTCATATTAAAACATAGTACAAGTTTGATTCCATGTTATGCCTAGTAATGCCCTCTTTTAATTTTATCTAATTACAGGATCCATTATGATCATGATCATGAACGTCGAAAAGAGATATGGAGAATACATTTTAAGTGGATCGCAACATGACACACGTAAAGACGTGGTGATGAAGTCGACTAATAGGTAAGATCACATTTGACTACTTACATGTTACATTTCAATCTTGATATAATTCGGGTATAAAAATGGCTGTTACTCTGTTTTTCGAAGAAGGAGTGGGAGAGGGTATTAAATGCATGTTAAAATTAATGGTACCCAGCCTGTAGTATTCTTCATACTAACGCATAATCAGTCGTCACAAATTCGTAATCATTATTTATTGTAATATTAGCTCATATGCAGAGTTCTATCAAAAGAAAAACAAACAACCAACGACAAAGTTGAAAATGTGCTCTTTGTAGGTGACTGTTTAAAACACATGAATACGTGGAATTTTGGTCATGGGCCAAGGTATTCGTTATCATCAAATGCATTCACTTTCTATATTTTTAGTATTTCAAATTTCATGTGATTATTGCAAGAGTAAGTCTTGTGCACTTAATGGTATGATTGAAGGAAAAATAGTTCTGCTGGAGATTCATGAATATGGCTTTGTTACTGTACATGTTTTGCTGGTTTCACTCCAAGTTGGTTGTAAGTGCCCACAAACTGTACCTGTGGTTTATGCGGTTGAAAACGTGGGTCACATTGCGGTTGAAAAAGTGGGTCACATTGCCAGGGTCGCGATATCGTCAGGATGACAAAGCGTGTCTTGAACAGATTTGAGGAAATGGTCAAGAATTTATCATTATTTAAGTTGAAAATTAAAAGTGAAATTCATATGATTATCGCAGTCATTCGTTCAGAGGTCACCACTCAATGCAACAAAAATTATTGGGGGGGGGGTTTAATATCAGTCTATTTTCTAACTTTCTCTGTCTCTTCTGATTTTGTGTTTGTCATTTGCCTGTAGTACTTATGCAAAACAATAAAGACTTCAGTAACAATGTCTAGTGCATATTCAACCCATGTATGTTATTTGTTCTGATTCATTTAAGAGTCATTTACGTGACTATGTAGATCCCTAATGTATGTTTTCTATTGTATGAAGGATAGCATGCGGTCACCCCGGTAATAGATCAACCATGTATCGATATAGATCAGACACTGTCTAGGGAATATAGTCAAAAACGTTCATTTTTCTGTGCAGTACACTTAGGAAAAAACACACAATACAAATGTAGGACTGGTACCCCATATGCCTATTATAACATACATGTATCAGTGTTTTCGTGCTTTCTTCTGTGAGCCTATTACAAAATATAGTTAAGTAAAAATATAGTTTCTTCAACTGACTCAGTCTACCAACCACCTACGTTTCTGAGTGGCTTCTGTGTTGTCCGTGGTCTCATTTTGCAAAGTTAACATTTTTTTTATTCTGACCCCTCTCGGCAAAAGTACATTTGAACATACCCTACCCTATAATTGTCCGCCATATTGAGACTGGTCTCGCTGCTACAACGTAGCGTGTATATCAGGTAAGAAATTGCGAATAGGAAAGATACGAGGCAAGGTAAAATTTTATTACAGCAACGATTGTATTCTTGAATTTGGCAGCTACGGAAATTGGGTGAAAATGTCATCATTTTGTCACCCATTAATGACTATTC